>NC_092427.1:1822679-1952679 GCF_036169615.1 Heliangelus exortis
CTCTATCCATCCATCCATCCCTCCATCCCTCCATCCATCCATCCATCCATCCATCCCTCCATCCCTCCATGCTGATGCCTCCTGAGTTCCTGGCACCACCACAGCACAGCCCCAGTCACCCCAAAGCCCAGGAGAGGAGCAGAAGTGCCTCCCCAGTGCCTCCCCAGTGCCTCCCCAGTGCCTCCCCAGTGCCTCCCCCCTTCCTGCCAGAGGCAGCACTGGTGAGCACCCAGGCTGTGATCCCCCTGCCCCAGAACTCTGCTCTTTGAGCTGGGGCTTTGCTTTAAATCCCATTTTTGCATTCCAGCTCCTCCCAAAGCACCCATCCCCTGCTGCTGACAGCTGGGGCCATGCAGGAGCTGCTTTGAAAACCAACAGCTTTTGGTTCATTAGAAATTTTATTTTTTTTTTTTTTTACACCCCTGGCAGCTTTTGCTTTGTTGGCAATCAGCTGGGAGGAGGCTTTAATGAAGTCGAATATTTTCTATTCTTATTTTGGGCCAGAGATTCAGCTGCCCAGGTCCCAGGGCTGCTCTTCCACCTCCTGAATCCCCCCCTGGCCCTGCCAGAGCTGCCTCTCCCAGGGGGGTTTCTTCTCTCTGCTCTTTGGGTCACCCCCACCGTGCCCCCCACATCCCTCCCCGGTGCCTTGGGTGCCCTTGGGGTCCTGCAGAACCCTCCTGCTTCCCCCATTTTGAAATTCCTGAGGTTTTTCTGCAGATGGGAGCCAGATTTCATCCCAGCCTGGCACTGCTCCTCAGCTACCAACCTCCCAAGTGCAGAAATTCGGAGCAGATCTCAGCCCTGGGACTTTCTGGTGGGAAAGGCCATGCCCAGGGGACAGAAAACAACAATAAAAATCCGAGCTGAAGCGTGTTAAAGGGTTTCAAGTGGCACCAGAAAAATGCTTGCTATGTTTCCAAGGGTCTGAGCTGCTGCTGTGATTCATTCACATGGGCAGGAATGCCAAAAATGTGTGTGGAAAGCTTTGGTTCACCCAATATTTGAGGCTTTGGGATGAAAGGGTGGGGAGCACAGCTCCAGCCAGCAGCAGTTTCAGGGGAGGAGGAAGAGTTTTCAACTTCCTCAGGACAATTAAACCACCCCGGTGGTGCTGTGGCCAGAAAAAAAAAAAAAAAGGGAAAAAAAAAAGAAAAAAAAGCTTTGTGGCTTGTTTTTTTTTTCTGGGTTCTTTCTGCTCTTCAGCAGTAATTTTCAAGGTGTTTTTTTGCCTTCAGGGAAAGCCTGGGAAGCTGGAGTGTTCAAAGGGATGGGTGAGGACCTGTGGTGCTGACCCAATCCACCCCACTCTGCCCTGGGAACCATTCCCAGCCCAGCACCCACTGGGAGAGGGCAGAGCTGGGTGAGAATTAGGGATTACACAAGCTCACTTGCTTTTTTCCACCCCAAAAATGGCACGAAAGAACAAAGATTTCAAAATTCTCTGTGAGATGAAATCCTTTGACTCAAACCAGAGCGTTCAAGGTTACACAATTCCTACATATTCCCTCCCCCCCCCCCAAAAAAAAAAAAAAATAAAAATTATGAACAAGCCTTGGAACATCTCATTAAGGAAAGGTTAAACCAGAACAGTGCAGCCTTACCAGGGATCTCCTTGTCAGAAAGTTTCTGATACCAAATTTCACAGAAGTCAAAGCAGCTCCACAAAACCTTTTCCCTTCAGCACATCAATATTTCTGCTGGAAAACCCTTCTGTCAGAATTTTTTTTTTATCCAGCTCTAGGCTAGAATTACAAACCAAATAGTTTTACTGTCTCCCCAGCAACTGGGACTGCTGATCCTCTATAACAAATTTCCATAATTAACCTCCAGGAACTGAAAATGAAATCTTTTTGTCTGCAGGGTGTTCTCAAACAACTGCTGGAAATCATTTCCCTCCCAGCCCCAGCTCAATCAATTCAATAGGATTTTCTCCAGATATTCCAATGGATCTTCAGATCAACCCAGATCAATTTGCTACAGCCCAGGCTGTTTCTTTAAATTTGGATGGGGCTTGGAAGACACTAAAATCTCCAAAACAATTCTTTTTTTTTTTTTTTTTTTTTTGTTTGTTTGTTTGTGTGGCTGTTGTTGCTGAAGTTCAATCCCATATTCTCATCCAGATTAAGGATTTGTGCTCTTTGATGGCTGCCTGGAAAGTGCTTTGTAAGATCCTGGGGCTGCTTTTGCACGAGGGAGGAATGCACAACAGCATTAGGGATTTAGACAAAATACCCAAATTAAAGCTGTGGGCTCTGAATGCTGATTTTTTTTTTCTTTTTTTTTCTTTTTTTTCTTTTATTTTTTTGGCTCCTCACACGTGTTCTTGCTCCAGGCCCTTCCTTCTACCATCCTACAGCAGGAAATGTCCTTGAGCTGCTCGGGATTTCACGGATGGCAGAACCCACCCCCCCACCCCCTCCACGTGCAGTTTGTTCCTGTGGGGAACCCTAAGAAATCATCCATAATGTAACAGCCAAGCCTCAGATACTTTCCCTCTGTTTATCCAAGACTTTTCCAGGTTTGGATCCCGTTCTCCCTCAGGGAAGTTCTGGGGCAGTTGCCCAGCTGGGGGGATAAGGAGGTCAAACAGCAGGACCCTGACCCCTTGCAAGAAGGGGCTCCAGGTAATGTTGCCTGGGTGCTAATAGATGCATTTTTTTATCCTAAAAATATTAAGCTTTTCCCCAGACAGAATTATGGCACCTGTGTGGATAATCCACATTTTTTTTTCCCACAGAGCCTTCTGAGCTGTGGAGTGTTGGGAAGAGGGGGATCCCCTCCTGAGCATCCTTAGGCTCCACCTGTGTCCCTGGGGAAGACATTTAAGTGCTGTGTTAGCCCTCCATGAACAGGAGGGAGCAACACACCCATCACCCCCCATGGTTTTTGGGAATAAATACCCCAATAAACACCCCAAACCCACCCCTGAGGCCAGGGCCAGGCATTGCAGGCAGCCCAGGCTGGCAGGAGATGCAGGATTCCCCCTTCCACGTGGGTACCAGGTCTGCAGCTGGTGCTTAAAAATATCCTTTCCTCCCTCTTAAAACCCTCCCTACATTATTAAGGGATTTAAAATTAATTTTAGAGCTCTTAGAACTTTGTTAAAGCTTTGCCCTCAGCTCCTGGAACTTGGCTGAGCTGAGCTGTGTTTCCCAGCCAAACCTCAGCACCCAGTGACCTGCCAGCCAGGTGAGCCCCTGCCATTCACCTCTGCAACTGATTTTTTTATGGATTTATGAAATTTTATGAGTTTTATGACTTCAGGAAGTCCTTCCTGAGCATCGTAGTGCCTGCCAGATTTCATCATGCCAGAATGCAGGCTGCAAGAGTCTCCAGCTCCATTTTGTTCTCAGTTCACAGGCAATTTAACATTTCTTTTCACAGTTGCCCTCCTTCCTGCTGACTATTATGCCAACATCAGGGAACAGGAGATGCTTGTTCTCATCCCACCATCATCGATTTAAACCCTCCCAGGAAGAGAAAAATATTCAGGTTTGGTTTTGGCAGCCAAAGCTCTGGTCCCTCAGCAGTGCTCTGAGCCACGAGGGGCAGTCAGGATGCTCAAAGCTTTTTTTTTTTCCCTAAAGGAGATTTTTCCCATTCCCTACACAGATAATATGGGGCAGTGCTTTGTGATTTTAAGTCCCAACCCCTCCTGGCTCCACCTGGGAGCAGCAGGAGCTCTGTTCCAAACATCTCTGGTCCCACGTAGTGATAATTGTTGGGAAAGGACCAGAAGGAGCAGAACCTTGGGTTCTATGGGCAGGTTGGAAGGGACCTCAAGGATCACCTGGTCCAACCCTTTTAGGTTTATGTCTCAGCACCTCGTTGAGATGAGACTTCAAACTCCCCGAAGTGGGGGAATCCATCACTTCCCCTGGGAGACCAGGGCAGAATTGTCACCTGTCCCCCAGATGGAGCTGGAGACCTCCTCAGAGGGCATCTCCCCATCAAGCAGTGGTGGGAAAAAATTCCTTTCCATCTCTGGGGGATTCCAAGGTGACTCTGAGCAGCCCCACAGAGGAGGAGAGAGAAAAAAACAGGGGCTGGTGTTCAGGAGGAGGTTCCTGAGCAGCATCCCAGCACGAGGCAGGGATTGCAGGGTGGCCTGAGAAGGGCTCAGAGGTTTCTGTTCTGCTTGGGAAGGTGAAAATGTCACTCTGTGGGCTCAATAGGCTCTCAGGAACAAAAAAAAAAATCAGATCTGATGGTGAAATGAATATCAGCTCCCACTGACAGGGGAGCCCATGGTTCCCAGACCCAGGAATTGCACCTTTCCTAAGACACAAGTGTTTGACCTTAAACCTTGTGTAATGTTCTTTTAATGTACGTCCCATTTAGCTGCACACGCAGGGAGGAGGAGGGGATGGGGAAGGTTCATGTTTTATGCATATTGTTTAATATTTTCCACAGATGCTTGGGTAGCTGGTGCTGCAGGGAGAGAGATTCTGATGGCAATTTGAGATTTAAATCATCAAGCAGTCTCTCTGCTACTAAAAGCACTTGTTCTCAGCTGGTTTATTGCAGCCAAAGTGTTCAGGCAGATTACTTGGGAGAAGAGAAAAATGTCTTTTGCTGTTGCCATAAAATCTCACATTAGATCAGCAGTCGTTACCCCAGCTAAATGCTGGGTTGTGTATCTGTTATTAATATGGGCACAAGGCTTTCTTGGATGCACAGAAACTGGGGAAGTCTTGAAAGGTTTCAGGTCTGAAGAGAAATTTGAGGGGGGTTTGAAGGCAGCAAAGCAAAAAACTCTGCTTAGAAATCCCCCTCCAGACTGTGTGTGAAAAATACCCATGGAGATGCAAAACCCCCCCTTCCTCATCCCCCTGGTTATCAAGATATGGGAAGAGGCATTAAAGTTAAGAGTATGACATGAATAATAGTTTTATGGGGATTAACACATCTCAGACAGCTCCCCCACGGAATGCTGAGCAGCTGGAGGTTTGGGAACAGGCAGACGTCTCTTGTAGGGTGTCACAAGTGTCCCCCAAAAGCCCTGGGGACCTGTCTGGATTGCCAGGAAGGTGACCATGAGCCAGCAGTGTGCCCAGGTAGCCAAGAAGGCCAATGGCATCCTGGGCTGGCTCAGGAACAGCGTGGCCAGCAGGTCCAGGGAAGGGATTCTGCCCCTGTGCTCAGCCCTGGGGAGGCCACAGCTTGAGTCCTGTGTCCAGTTCTGGGCCCCTCAGCTCAGGAAGGAGATTGAGGTGCTGGAGCAGGTCCAAAGGAGGCAACTGGGCTGGGGAAGGGATCCAGCACAGATCCTGTGAGGAGAGGCTGAGGGAGCTGGGGGTGTTGAGGCTGGAGAAGAGGAGGCTCAGGGGAGACCTCATCACTCTCTCCAACTCCCTGAAAGGAGGTTGGAGCCAGGGGGGGGTTGGGCTCTTTTCCCAGGCAACTCTCAGCAAGACAAGAGGGCACAAGAGGTCTCAAGTTGTGCCAGGGGAGGTTTAGGTTGGACATTAGAAAGAATTTCTTTCTGGAGAGGGTGCTCAGCCATTGGAATGGGCTGCCCAGGGAAGGGGTGGATTCTCCATCCCTGGAGATATTTCAAAAGAGCCTGGATGTGGCACTCAGTGCCATGGGCTGGGAACCACGGGGGGAGTGGATCAAGGGTTGGACTTGGTGAGCTCTGAGGTCCCTTCCAACCCAGCCCATTCTGTGATTCTATGAAAAGCAAGGCAAGGATGTAAAGACAAGGTCACTGGGCAGGGAGCTGATAGGAGCAGCTCTGTGGTCAGGATGAGTAAGCCTTGGAGTTTCCACATTCCTCCCATAGCTGGATGCAGGAGAATTTCCCTCCTCAGCCCTTCCAGGGAGCTCTCTCCCCCACCCTGCTGCCTGGAAGCAACAATTTCCTTTTTCCAGGCACCCTGACCCCTGGGCCAAGCTGAGCCAGCAGCCAGGAATGGGTGGCATCCCCCAGGTTTGGTGCATCTTGTCCTCATCTGTAGGGAGGAGGAGGAGGAGGAGCTGCTGAGGAGCAGATGTTGACACCCAGCCTTTTGCTGAGTTCACAAAGGGATCTTTCAGCCCATTTTTTCCTAATCCCCAGTCTATACCTACCCTGTTGCAGCCTGAATCCATTCCCTTTTGGTTTATCACTAATTACCCATGGGACGAGACCAGCACCAACCTCTCCGCAGTGTCCTTCCAGGGAGTTAGAAGAAGAGGAGTAAGAAGAAGGAGAAGAAGAAGATGAAGGAGAAGGAAAAGAAGAGGAGAAGAAGAAGAAGAAGAAGAAGAAGAAGAAGAAGAAGAAGAAGAAGAAGAAGAAGAAGAAGAAGAAGAAGAAGAAGAAGAAGAAGAGGAAGAAGAAGAAGGAGAAGAAGAAGAAGAAGAAGAAGAAGAAGAAGAAGAAGAAGAAGAAGAAGAAGAAGAAGAAGAAGAAGAAGAAGAAGAAGAAGAAGAAGAAGAAGAAGAAGAAGAAGAAGAAGAAGAAGAAGGAAAAGGAAAAGGAAAAGGAAAAGAAAAAGAAAAAGGAAAAGGAAAAGGAAAAGGAAAAGGAAAAGGAAAAGGAAAAGGAAAAGGAAAAGGAAAAGGAAAAGGAAAAGGAAAAGGAAAAGAAAAAGGAAAAGGAAAAGGAAAAGGAAAAGGAAAAGGAAAAGGAAAAGAAAAAGAAAAAGAAAAAGGAAAAGGAAAAGGAAAAGGAAAGGAGGAGAAGGAGATGTAAGCTGAGGAACTTACAAACAACGCAGCCACCACAAATTTCAGTGTTTTTTCCTCCTGATTTCCAAGCAGAAATTCTTTAGAAAATTCATCAGAGCTGAGCACTGTGACCAGCTGAAGATGTGACACATCAGAAGAAAATGAAGAACATCAGCACTGAGTTTTTCAATGCCATGCTCAGGATTCTCCTGCCTGCCTCACAGAGTCCCCTCCCTCTGCTCAAACACCCCAGCAGAGCAGAAGCTTCCTGGGTCACAGGGCTGTCACCTTTTAGGAACCTTTCAGTCCAGAACTGACAAGTTCATGCCCTGGGTGACTCAGTCCAGAGATAAGAACAAAACCCCAGCCCCTTTCCGTGGGGAACCACGAGGAAGAGGAGAGGTCCACTCGATGGAGAAGGATGCTCCACAAACCATCCCTTGTCCAGGGCTCTCACTTCAGCAAAAATTTACCCCATTCTGCCAGAGAAGGGCTGGTCCAGTCAGTCCTCCATGGAACACCCACCAGCAGCCTCCTGGGCTGTGTCCTAGAAGCTGGAAAAAAAAAATAAAAATAAAGGGAGGGGAGATGGGGGAACATCAACGGTGGGGATGTTTTTCTGGGATCCCAACAAGCTCCTCATGACCAGGTTTGGAGTGGAAAATCCCTTTACCCATAATCACCACCCCACTGAGCCACTTCTGTGGTGGCCAAAGCCCTCAGGACCTGGAGGGGGACATGACCCCAAGGGGAGCCAGGGAGGGACCCCAGAGGGACCCATCCCCATGCAGGACCCCAGGAAGGGACCCAGGGGGGAAGCCACCACCATGAGGGACCCTGAGGAGCATCCCTCTCCCTAAAGGACCCTGGTGAGGGGTCCAGGGGGGCAGCCACCTTCAGGAAGGACCCCAGGAAGGGACCCTGGGGTGCAGTCACCTCCATGAGGGACCCTGAGGAGCATCCCTGTCCCTAAAGGACCCTGGTGAGGGACACAGGGGGGCAGCCACCTTCAGGAAGGACCCCAAGAAAGGACCCTGGGGTGCAGTCACCTCCATGAGGGACCCTGAGGAGCATCCCTGTCCCTAAAGGACCCTGGTGAGGGACACAGGGGGGCAGCCACCTCCAGGAAGGACCCCAGGAAGGGACCCTGGGGTGCAGTCACCTCCATGAGGGACCCAGAGGAGCATCCCTGTCCCTAAGGGACTGCCATGTGAGACCCCAGGAAGGGACCCAGGGGGAAGCCACCTCCATGAGGGACCCTGAGGAGCATCCCTCTCCCTAAAGGACCCTGGTGAGGGACCCTGGGGTGCAGCCACCTCCATGAAGGACCCTGAGCAGCATCCCTCTCCCTAAGGGACTTCCATGAAGGACCCCAGTGAGGGACTCCAGGGATCAGCCCCCTCCATGAGGGGTCCCAGTGCAGCCACCTCCTGGATCGACCCCAGAAAGCCCCGCAGGTTGCTCGGCGCAGCACTGAGATTTATTGCCGAATTTGTATAAAATGTACCAAAAAAACCCAAAAAAAACCCCACAAAACCCACCCCAAAACCTCAAACCCTTTATCCTGAGGGAATATATTCCTGACAGGATAACACCGCCGTGCGGTGGGTCCAGGGGGGGTTGTGCTGGGGGGGTTCTTTCCTTGGGGCTGTACCGGTACCGAACCCCCCGAACCCCCCCGCCCCAAATCCGCGGGGTCCGGCGGGAGTTGCGGTGCCGCTGGGCTCCGCTAGGGGGCGCTGTGCGGGCAGGGGGCGTGGCCCCGCGGCGGCGGCGGGCGGTGATTGGCGGCTGCGAGGCTATAAAAGGGGTGGGGCGGCGGGGGGACAAAGCAGTCAGCGCGGGACCGGCGGAGCGGGCGGGTTCCCGCGGCTCTGCCCCTTCACCTGCCTTCTGGTTTTGTTGTTTTATTTTTTTTTTTAATTTTATTTTTTTTATTATCGTTTTAGTCCTTTTTTTTTTTTTTTTTTTTTTTTTTTTTTTTTTTTTGAGACGCAACCGGGTGTATTTTTTTTTTTTTTTTTTTTCCTTGTGGCCGGCCGAAGCGGGGGACTTAATCCGAGATCAATGAAGGAAAGAAGAGCCAGCCAGAAGTTATCGAGCAAGGCGGTGATGGATCCCAACCAGAACGTCAAGTGCAAAATCGTCGTGGTGGGGGACAGCCAGTGCGGGAAGACCGCGCTGCTCCACGTCTTCGCCAAGGATTGCTTCCCCGAGGTGAGACCCGAACCGAACCGGGTTGGGCTTGGGTCCGGGGCGGGGTCTCGGTGTTCCGGGTGGCTTAGGGCTGACCCTGTGTTGTCTCCGGCAGAGCTACGTCCCCACCGTCTTCGAGAACTACACGGCCAGCTTCGAGATCGACACCCAGCGCATCGAGCTCAGCCTCTGGGACACCTCGGGTGAGCCCTTCACACCCCCCCGAACCCCGGGGGTGGGTTCTGGGGGTCCGGGGCTGTGTGTAAACGGGTGAGGGGAGGTTCAGGGACCATCCCTGTGCCCCCTCTTCTCGGGGGTGCCGGGCTCCAGGTGCGAGCTGCGGGTGCTTTTATGTTAAAAAAAAAAAAATGAGGGGTACTTTAACGATTTTTTAAAAAATTATTATTATTTTTTTGAGAGGGAAAAGGGCGCGGGCAAAGCTCCCCGAAGCGGTTTGTCAGCATTGCAGGGGCAGGGCAGGGGGATGTGTTCTCGCCTGCCTGGCTGGAAGGGGCTTATCCGGGGAAGGTCCGGGGTTACCTTTGCTCCTCGGTGCCTGGGACACCTCGCTTCACCTGGCAGAAGGGTGAAGAGGTGTTCAGTCTGCTCAGGGGAAGGTACAGCAGCTCACAGCCTCCTTAACCGCCTGGTTTTCCTTATAAAATGCTTTTAGAAGCATTTTTAGGCAGGGGAGCCCGGGGAGGAGGTGGGCATCTCTGTCTCTCTGAGGGTGCAGAAGGAGCCATCCTTTCCTACCATCCTCCTCATCACTCTGCCACTCGTGGCCGTGTCAGAACCCCGGGTTCCCACGCCTCAGAGGCTGAGGTTCCTGGTCCTTGCCTGCTTTAGATCCCACGTTGGGCCAGGAGCTCCTCTGGATCCTGCTCTGGTGAATAATTGGGCTCAGCTCGGTGCCAGGGTGGTGAGGATGATGAGAGGATGTGAACTTGTCACCTGGGTGCTGGAGAACTCTGCTGCTCTCTCTGTAGCTGAGTGCACAGGGAGAGGTGCTCAGGGGTGAATGACACCATGAACCATTAATGAACATTAACTCCACGGAAGGGACTGGGAAAAAGCTGGAGGAATTTGAGAGTAGAGCACACAAACCTTTTTTTTTTTTTTTTTCTCCTTTTCTTTTTTTCCCTTTTCTTTTTTTCCCTTTTCTTTTTTCCCCTTTTCTTTTTTCCCCTTTTCTTTTTTCCCCTTTTCTTTTTTCCCCTTTTCTTTTTTCCCCTTTTCTTTTTTCCCCTTTTCTTTTTTCCCCTTTTCTTTTTTCCCCTTTTCTTTTTTCCCCTTTTCTTTTTTCCCCTTTTCTTTTTTCCCCTTTTCTTTTTTCCCCTTTTCTTTTTTCCCCTTTTCTTTTTTCCCCTTTTCTTTTTTCCCCTTTTCTTTTTTCCCCTTTTCTTTTTTCCCCTTTTCTTTTTTCCCCTTTTCTTTTTTCCCCTTTTCTTTTTTCCCCTTTTCTTTTTTCCCCTTTTCTTTTTTCCCCTTTTCTTTTTTCCCCTTTTCTTTTTTCCCCTTTTCTTTTTTCCCCTTTTCTTTTTTCCCCTTTTCTTTTTTCCCCTTTTCTTTTTTCCCCTTTTCTTTTTTCCCCTTTTCTTTTTTCCCCTTTTCTTTTTTCCCCTTTTCTTTTTTCCCCTTTTCTTTTTTCCCCTTTTCTTTTTTCCCCTTTTCTTTTTTTTTTCATAAGGCAGATTGTGTAGATAGCTTGGTAATGTTGAACTTAGCAGCTCCTTCTAAATAGGAAAGCAGTCCTAAAGCACTCCTTTGACCAGAAATGAAAACGTTAATCCCTTCTCTAAAGAAAAGCAGTTTAGGCGGTGAGTTGGCTTTCTTCTTGCTGTTGAGGAAATGATTCCAAATTCTTGCAACACTGTTACTGGGAAAAGGCAGTCTCTGTGCCCACAACCAGTATCAACATAGCTCTGATTATTTTTTTTTTTTTTTCTTTATCTTATGCCAAGTAAGATTTGCAGACTTCTCGAGTGTGTCTGGTTTGAGCTTTCATCCTGATTACCAAGCTGGCTGGAACGAGGAAGGGCTTATTAAAAATTAATAGTCAAGTTATTTTGGAAAATTTTATCTTTAGCTGCTGAGTTACAACACAACTTGCAGGCCAAGCTGTTGGACGTGGGAAGGTTTGGAATCTTTATGTCAGAGGCTGGGGGACACCCATGTAATGAAATATTCTCATGTAATGAAATATTCTTTAGCACTTCAAAAAGACAAAAGCAGTGGAAGAAACACCTGCCAGCCTTTGTGTGTGCCTGCCATCCACTCAGGCCTCTCCTGGAACTAATAGAAAATTTTGGGGCCAAGGCAGAAGCTTGCCCAAATTTGTCTGCAATCTGAAACTGGAGAGGAAAAGGGAAGAGCCAGTGCTTGGTCTGATCAGGTACTGGTGACCCAGTGGATCCTCTGCTTGGGGGACTCTCCATAACCATCCCTTCTCACTGGAGAGAGGAAACACTTCCCAACCCCCCCTTAACCCCATGTAAAATGATAAGGGGCATCAGGAGATAAGATAGTGGTTTGCCATTATCTTCAGCTCTTGGTAATTTATTTTTTACAAGTCTTCCTCCTGGTCCTCTCCTGAAGGAGAATAAAAGTCTGGGATTTTTTTAAAGCAGGACTAGATGGAGCTGACTTAAACAGCACTGGTTAGCTGCCAAATACTGATGGGAAAGAGTGTTCCTTGCAACAGGGGGGAGGAATGGCTCAAGTTATTTGAGGTAAAAGGATGCTATTTAGCTGTGCTTGATTGCTGTGTGCTGCAGGTACTTTGGAGGTGACTGGGTCAGTATTTAGTATTCATCTTAAACCCTCTTTATTTCCTAACTGGGGGCTTGCAACAGGCTGCCTTGCAAGCTCACTTCTGACTTGAGTTGAAGGAAATGTTGGGTTTTGCAGGGAATGATCCTTTGGAAGGAAGCTGCTGCTACTTGGAGCATTTTTTCACTTACTGAGAAAACGAGGAAAGCTGTGGGCATTGTTGTAGTTGTGTTGGGGTGAAAACTGCCCTTGCTGTCATGGTTTGGTCATTTCTATAATAATGTGCTTTTTCCTAGAGGACTCTTAAGTACAAAACGTAGAGTGTCACCCAACTGAGGGAGCATTTTAAAGCTATGGGGAAGTTTTTGTTGTATCTTAAAAAATCTGGGACAAAACACTCTCTTCAAGTAAGAGTGGAACGGGAAGATTCATTATTCAAATATTTTCTGGGACTGTCTAGTTCTGCAAGTCATTATGAGGATTTAATTAGCCACAGCATTAAGGAAAGCACTTGCCAACTTGAATTTCAATTGGGTTTTTTGGACTACCAGCCCTTCTTTCAAAGCAGGAATGTCTGGTTGCAATCTAACAACACCATAAATTATTCCCCTCTGTGGTAACACAGTGTGTCAGTCTGGAGCTGGTTGGAGTGGTACAAGTTTCTTGAGGCTGAAGCTTTGTCTTGCAGTCCTCTTTGTCTACCATAGGCATGGTCTCCATGGGCATTCTCAAGATTTGGGGTTTTTCCATTAAACTGACTACTTTGGAGCTTGTGTTTCTTGCTACAGCAGCAGCTGTGGCCCAGAAATCACACACCATTAATGAGGTTTGCATACCTGTGGCTCCCTAAGACATATTTTAGTGTCTTTTTTTTTTTTTTTTATTGGTCAAACTGTGCAAACTGTACTGGATACTCCAATAAAATAATTCTCAACAGGGCCAGAAATACTTATGTGCTGCTGAGGATTAGCATATAATTAAATCCAGAAGGGCCTCAGAGCTTTAAATCAGGTTAGCTTTACTGCAGTGGGGATGTGCTCTATGTATTCAGTGTCTGTATAGAAACATAGTATTAATTATCAAGTTTTTTGCTGAAATCTGTCAGAAGAGCTCTGAAACATAGAGGAATTAAAGTTGCTGGTTTCCTCAGCTGGCTGGCAAGAAGCAGTGTAAAGGAAATGTCAGATTTCTCTCTTTGCCTCCCAGTTCACTTCCAAGTTGGCTGTATTGCTCTATTGGCTCTATTTTTATTTTTTTTTTCTCTTTCATGGCAGAGTCTTGATCGGGTTTGTTTGTTGTTCTTTTTTTCCCCTTTAGAGGGAAAATAATTAGAATTGTTAACTGGGAATGCCCACTCACCTACCAAGCCCATGTTTTCAGCCTGAGCTTCCATCAATATTGTGCTACTCTTGTGCTTGGAGATGATGCATTCTGTGGTAATGCAGTGATCCTGAATCCTGAATTTCTCCCAAGCAGCCCAGGTGGATTTGGAAGGAGACAAAACCATCAGGCAGTGAGTCAGCTAGCAGAGTGACCACTGCAGTATTTGATGTGTTTTCCATGGAGCTGATAATTAGTGAGCCCAAGGCTTTGGGAGGGCAGAATTCTGCTCTTCATCTGTTGTTCTTTCAGTTGACTGGAGTCCAAAGGGCTACAAAGACTTGTTTGCTGGTGTGTAAATAGTAAACTCTTCCCTGCTCCTCAGCACCACATCCCTCAGGGCAAGCAGGATGAGCAGGACCTGCCCAGGTCCATCTCCTGAGATCCTGGGATCTGGTACCCGAGCTGCTGGTGGGAGCTGCTGGTGGTGGCTTTGGGAGACAAAGGGAGCATCAGCTCCTGCCCAGGGAGGTGGTGGAGTCACCATCCCTGGAGGTGTCCAAAAACCAGCTGGATGTGACCCTTCTTCAGGACCTGCTCTTGTAGGCATGGTGGCTTTTTTCTGGGTTGGTGGTTGGATTTGGTGTTCTTGGAGATCTTTTTCCAACCATGGTGGTTCTGTGATCTTAGAGAAGTACTAAGCCATCAGTGTAGATTCTGCTGTTTATTAAAATAGCAACTTTTAAGCCCAAGCTTGGTACCTTCAGTAGACCAAAGCTGTTCATATTGCTGGGGAGGGGTTTTATTTCAGTTGAAGAGCTGATTTTAGGTGGTACCTTGCATGAAACAAAAGGTTTTAAAAGTAGACAATTCTTAATGTTTAAATTATTTTGTCTTCAATTATTTACACTGTCACACAGATTAAAAAAAAAGGGGGGGGGGGTGAGGGGATGTATTGCAGCTGGAATATAGTTCCACCACAAAGTAAAATGAGCATGATGAATACAGCATTATTATTACCTAATATTATTAACACAGCATTATCAGCAAATCCTTGATAAAACAGGAAAATGAGCTGTGTGAGCCTTGGCAAAAACGTTTGATTTTGCAGGAACAGAATCATAAGCACAAATAAGCTTTTTTGGTTGGGTTTTTTTTTTGTTGTTGTTGGTTTTTTGTACCATAGCTGTAGCTCTCCATTTTCCTCCTGTTTTCTAGGGTTGGCACAGCTTCAGCTCTGCAGCCTAACTTAAAAAAAAAAAAAAAAGAAAAAAAAAAAAAAGAAAAAAAAAAAAAAAAAGAGTGCTCAGCCTTTCTGGGCTGCCTCAGAGTTCTCTGTTCAGACTTGTGCCTCATTCCTGGGATTCCTGGCTCCTGAGGGTTTCTCTGGGCAAGAGGATGAAATGCCAGCTTGAATAGGCTGCACAGCCAGGGCTGCAGCAACCCCTCTTTATTTGCAGAGGAATAAAGGTTCAGTTTGGGGCTGCTGAATGAGAGCAGGAAATTTCCTTTGTTGCTGCTGCAGCCCCAGCAGCTTCCATAGCTCCCATTTGTTCTGCCCCACTCCAAAGGAGGTGCCAGAGATTCCTCCCACTGGGAAAATGCCCTGAGTCTGCCTCAGCTTTTTCTCACACCCGGGAACCTTCAGAAGGAAAAACCTAAAAGAGAAAAGCAAAACCAAAACAAAACCCTCAAAACAAACAGGGCTGCAGCTGACACAGTAGAAAAGAGGCTCAGGGCTGGAGGTGGGGGCTGGATGTATATATACATAAATATAGGCTGATGGACTTATATGGTGTGCTGGATCCCTGGAGCCTGCTGACTGAGAGGATAGGTATGTGTCTAAGGAATTAGTTTCTGGGTGAGGCTTTTTTTTTTTTAATGATCTTCAATCTTGCCCTTACTTGCCTGAGCTGAGCTGGGGAGCTGTGCTAGCCAGGCAGTGGTTCTCCTCTCCCCAACATGCAGGATGGTGCTGGGCTTTGGTGCTGCTCAGCTCTGCAGGTGGCTGCTTAAATGCACCATTCCTCTGTCCAGGGTAAATAAATTTGGCCTCGGGGCTCCAGGAGAAATAAGTTGGCCCTGGGGCTGCAGGATGGAGGAACAGCACTGTAATAGCAGTGCTGGAGGGAGCAGGGAAATAATTAGTAGGAAATAAATAGGGCAGCTGGGCTGGTGAAGGGATCCAGCACAGGTCCTATGAGGAGAGGCTGAGGGAGCTGGGGGTGTTGTAGGTCTCTTGTAGGGTGTCACAAGTGCCCCCCAAAAGCCCTGGGGACCTGTCTGGATTGCCAGGAAGCTGAACAGGAGCCAGCAGTGTGCCCAGGTGGCCAAGAAGGCCAATGGCATCCTGGGCTGGCTCAGGAACAGCGTGGCCAGCAGGTCCAGGGAAGGGATTCTGCCCCTGTGCTCAGCCCTGGGGAGGCCACAGCTTGAGTCCTGTGTCCAGTTCTGGGCCCCTCAGCTCAGGAAGGAGATTGAGGTGCTGGAGCAGGTCCAAAGGAGGCAACTGGGCTGGGGAAGGGATCCAGCACAGATCCTATGAGGAGAGGCTGAGGGAGCTGGGGGTGTTGAGGCTGGAGAAGAGGAGGCTCAGGGGAGACCTCATCACTCTCTCCAACTCCCTGAAAGGAGGTTGGAGCCAGGGGGGGGTTGGGCTCTTTTCCCAGGCAACTCTCAGCAAGACAAGAGGGCACAAGAGGTCTCAAGTTGTGCCAGGGGAGGTTTAGGTTGGACATGAGAAAGAATTTCTTTCTGGAGAGGGTGCTCAGCCATTGGAATGGGCTGCCCAGGGAAGGGGTGGATTCTCCATCCCTGGAGATATTTCCAAAGAGCCTGGATGTGGCACTCAGTGCCATGGGCTGGGAACCACGGGGGGAGTGGATCAAGGGTTGGACTTGATGAG
The DNA here is from genome assembly GCF_036169615.1 of Heliangelus exortis. Classification (NCBI taxonomy): domain Eukaryota; kingdom Metazoa; phylum Chordata; class Aves; order Apodiformes; family Trochilidae; genus Heliangelus; species Heliangelus exortis. Next base: position 1,838,530 of record NC_092427.1, read on the forward strand.
CTCTGAGGTCCCTTCCAACCCAGCCCATTCCAGGATTCTATGATTCTATGAAATACTTATTGATAGTGTGAGCAGAGTGAGCTCCAAGGAAGAGTTAACTCCTGGTCAGCTCAGTTGGATTTCTTGTGAACATAGCACTGCTGAAGACAGCCAACTGCTTTATTTTTTTTTTTCTTTATTTAATTTTTTTTTTTTGAGCAGTTTTTGACAGCTGCCTCTTTGTGAGATTGACATCATTTGTGAAGATGAGCATTTGAATCAAATAGGCTCATTGAACAAATTACCTTCTGCTACCTCCTTTGCTAATGCTTCATTCCCCATGTGTTACTCTTCATTTCAAAAACAACATTCTTGGGATTCTTGACTCCTTCTTCCCAGCATAAAGCTGTCCAACTCCAGTCATCTGTGATACGTTCACACCATTCCCTGCTCTGCTTTCTGCAACAGCATGAGCTGTCTGTCAGTTAAAAACTTGAGGAATTTCTCTAATCCAGCTAATAGTCTGCTCAGCCTCTGAGACCTTACAGCCAATTAGTTCTAGATGGTTGGAAAACTGGTGATATAATTAGCTGATAACCCCAAAACTCTTGAAAACTCTGTTCTCCTTGCATGTGTTCTCTGCTGTGTTTTAGGCTCAGGAGAGGAAAAGACAGAAATAAGGTTATATGACTTAAGAAAACACATCTTAAAGTACATGTTTTCATTTTAAAGCCCAAGCCCTTATCCTGCTGGGGCATTTAACTGTTTAAGCACTCTTTTAAATCAGCAATTCAGTCTCCTCAGCAAGGGAACCTTCAGCAGAGTTAAGGCCAAACCAAATGGTGACTGAGTGACTGGAACTTCCTAGAAAAACTTCCTAGAAAAACTTCTTCCCTAAACCTGTTTCCAGATGATAAAAATCAGAGATCTGACTCTGGAGAGATCTCTGTAACTCTTGCACATTGTGACAATTCTTACAGAAAACAGTGAGACAGCTCTGGGAGTAAAACAGGCACAAAGTGCAGTATTGGACCTGCCTATGCTCCCTCAGATTACCAGGTTATGAGCTTTGATCTTGTTGACAAGAATTTTTATGGGTTAAACCTAAACATTTCTTGCAAGCACATACTAGTTCACAGCTTGGGGAGGCTTTTTGTGGCTGATAACTTGGGTGCCTACCTGCAGGACCTGGAAATTGCTGTCACCCATGACAACTACAGGTGCTTTGGGCACTTGGAACTCTTTGTTTTCAGATGTTGGGAGAATCAAACCAAATTAATTTCAAAACCTCTTTTTTTTTTCCCCCCATGAAAAGCATAACTGTGACCAATCTGCTTTGTAGAAGCCTCTTGGAGGGGAAGGATTTGTTCTCAGAGTCAAATCTCTGCAGGTTAATGCTGGGACTTAAACTTGGGCTGACCCTGTTTTCCTTTCCTTGTTATTTGGGGCATCACAAGCTTTTGGTGGGAGATGGCTCACTGGGGTGCCATCACTCTTCATTACTTGGGAAAGCTGCAGCTTTTGTAGGTGAGGAACAAAAGGGAAAGCAGCAAAAGGAGCAACTGTGGAAGGGGTGTTTGGGGAGCACGATGCTGGCGGGCGGAAAAGGTGGGAGCTGGGTGCTGAAAGGAGCTTTGCTGAAAACCTTCCTGAACTTTCTGAGTGAGGTGGAATGAGTGCAGCAAGCAAAAAAAAAAAAAAACAAAAACAGAAAGAATAAAATAAACAACATTTTGATGAGTTGCTTTATTTGTTTTCCTGCAGGGTCTCCTTACTACGACAACGTCCGCCCTCTCTCCTACCCAGATTCTGATGCTGTCCTGATCTGCTTTGACATCAGTCGGCCAGAGACCCTTGACAGTGTGCTAAAAAAGGCAAGTGTTGGAGAAACATTTGAGCACAGAGCTCTTTGAGCAGCTCCTCTTTAAGCCTCTGAAGAGCTTGGGACCCTTTCCTACCCTGGAAAAGTTCACTTTGTTTCTTTTCATGGAGAGGTGGCAGGAGCCCTCTCTGCACTGCTACACTGGGAGATCATTTGTTTGAAAGGAGCGAATGTTCACTGAAAACAAAAAAAAAAACCCTTCTCAATGCATGCTCAGAGGGTGAAGTAAATTCTCATTCCTCAGCCCTTAGACAGCAGTGAATTGTTGAGGGGGGGTGTGAGGTGCAGGGCTGGGTGCAGCATGGGATTGTCTCTGGCATTCTGTTCCTCTCACAGACAGGACTGAGGAACGTTGCCATGCTGCAGGGATGGTCACAATGTGCCTGCCAAGTGCCTGGCCCTCTGCCACAGCTCTACGTCATTTTCTCAGCCTGGAGTTAGAAGGAGCCAGTGACAAATGCCTCTGGAAGCCTCCAGCAGACAGAGCAGTGGCAGAGAAATGCAAGCCTCTGCCAAACTGCACCATTTTTCACAAAATCAGATCCAGTGCCAGCCTTTTCTCAAGTTAAATCATTGAATTTTGATCAACAGGCTCTGTGTTTGCAAGGTGTCCCCTGCCCCTCTCCTTGGTCACTGGGCATGACTCCACTTTGCAGTGTGGTCTTTAAGGCTCACTGACCTGAAGTTCCCTTTTATTCTGTCCCTGGGACCAGCAATTCTTGTGTCATTGGGATTAAAGTGACACACAATGCTTTGAATAGTCTACAGAAAATACTTCAGACTTTTCTCACCTCTTAACTGTTCCAACAAGCATCTGGAACTCCCTTTTTCTTGTCTGCCCCTGATAATGTTGGCTATTGATAATGACAATACACTTATTGTGGCCTTCATTCTGTAAGAGATTTTTCTTATTATGCTTCCAAACCCAAATGATATTTGTGCATTTTAGGGATTCTTTGCTCTTTTTGGGCTATGCTGCAAAGTTTGTGGCTTTCTTCCCTTCTCAAAGTAACCACATAGAAAGAGAAGAAGCCCCAGGAGTGTATCACAGGTTGTGTTTGAAGTGCTTGTAGCTGAACCCCTGATGGATTTCTGTAGTTTCAGGTTGTAGCCAGGAGCCAGACTTTAGCAGCTCTTTATTTTGTGGTCCCCCAGGCCCAGCTCCATCACGAGGAACCACTGAGTGTGGGGACACCAGGTCTGCAGGTGGCTCTGGCTGGGTGTTTGCCACTTGTCAGCAGCCACAGGTCTGCAAACCTTTGCTCCACTAGATAAGCAATCTCAGTTCCTTCCCTCTTGATTAGGAAGGCAGTGGAATTAATGAGTGGATGAGATGGGAAGATTTCATCCTTGATCAGGTTCTGCCTCAACTGATGCCTTCAGAAATTGGCTCGGGGGGAGATGCAGCTGTTACACAAGAGCCTTTCCACGTGAAGTGTCACCACTTGTTCATCTTCCAGCTCTTGCTGCTTTTGCCTTCAAACATTCAGCTACCCCAGGATAATAACAACAACCACCCAACCTTTTTTTTTACAGTGGAAAGGGGAAATCCAGGAGTTTTGTCCCAACACCAAGATGCTTCTGGTCGGCTGCAAGTCGGATCTGCGCACGGATGTCAGCACCCTGGTGGAACTCTCCAACCACAGGCAGACACCTGTGTCCTATGATCAGGTATGTGCCACCCCCTGCTTCTACTTAGGGGTGGAAGATAAGGCTCTTTTCTGTCACTGCAGCCATCTTTGTGATCAGCTTCCTGCCTTCTTCACAGCCTAGAAGCCAGATCTACATTCTGGAGGCCAATTGGAAGTGATGAGTCAAGGCAGGAAATCATGCAGCCCCACAACACGTGCTTTAAGCACCCTGAAATTAGGGCTTTGCTGATTGCAAAGAGCCTTTTAAGTGAATTGGAAATCAACTCACTGCTTTTCTGGGCCTGCAGTGGCCAAAACCAGAGCTGAAATGTGACACGTCCTGCTGAGATTTGGCCCTGCTACATTTGTCTTCAGCATCGTGGCAGGCACTGTGTGTAGTCTGACCCCATAAAAACCCCATTTCCTGAAAGCATCTCCTGGGAAAACACCTTGTAGCTCCCTCTGAAGGTGGCAACACCTCCAGGGAGCATTTTAATGACAAGGTGAGGAGTTTGGAGCCAAGCATCAGGAGATGGAGAAACCAAGGGGAAAGGAATCTGGGCTGTGGGAGAGCAGGAGGCAGAGAATGGGAGAACTGGGTAACTCCAAGGTAAACTTCCCCTGGTTACTCACCCATGGATCATGTGCTGCAGCTGAATCATGGGGGTGGTTTGAGATCCACCCTGCAGGCTGTATGAGTGAGAAGGGTACCTCCAGGAGCAGCTTTAGCTGGAGTGTGGATCCTGTGCTGTCAAACAGTTTTTTGATGTTTTATCCACACCTCAGGTTTCCCACCCCAAGGGCTCCCCTGTGTGATTACTGATAATGCAGCCTCCTACAGCATGGTGGAATTAGAAAGTGTGAAGATGCCATAAACTGAGTAGCTGGATTAAAATAGAACATGGGGTGTTGGACTGGGATGGCTTCTGCTGCTTACAGCATTTTTCCACACTTCACTCAGTAAACATCCCTCTGCCTCAGACAATTGTGTGTGAAATTAAATCCCAGGGTTTTTTTTCCTTGGTGTAAAAATTTTAAAGTGTCCTTAAATCCTCCTTACCCTGTCCCTGGAAACATTTGAGGTCAGGTTGGGTGAGGCTTTGAGCAACCTGATCTGAGTGAGGATGTCCCTGGGGGCCTCAGATCCTAGAATCAGAGAATGGTTTGGGTTGAAAGGGACCTTAAGGATCATCAAGATCCAACCCCCCTGCACGGGCAGGGACATCAGGGACATCTCCCACCAGCCCAGGTTGCAGAAGGTCTCATCCAACCTGTCCTGAGACCCTTTCAGGGATGGGGCATCAGCAGCCTCCCTAGGCCACCTATTCCAGTATCTTAACTACTCTCATGGTGAAGATTTGTTTCCTAATATCTAACCTAAATCCACCTTCTTTCAGTTGAAAACTCTTGTCCCTTGGCCTTGAAAGGTCCCTTCCCCCCCAAGCCATCCTGTGCTGGTGTGACCCCCTGTCCCCAGTGTGCCACTTCCCTGCCAGTTACACCCCAGCAAACATTGCTGAGGCTCTGAGGTGTAGGAGTTGAGATGTTTAACTGTGGGGAGGGCTGGTCCTACAGCCTGATCAGTCCTTTATCAGCCACTCCCTCTTCCAATTGATAAGAAGGTGCCTGCTGCAGAGGTGGCTCTGACTCTTTGGGTGCCATCAGCCTGGCACCAGAGCAAAGGGGAGGGGTGGGACTGACTTTTGCCTCTATCTCAGGCTCCTGAATACCTGAGGGAGTGACACATCAAGGATGTGGTTGCATTTTGTAACCTGCTAGAAAGGTTTGTCCCTGGCAAGTAAAATGCCATGGAAATAGCTCATGTTTTTTTCACACAATTGTCCTCCAGTAGCAAAACCCACAACAAAACACTTGGGGCATTGCCATCTGCCAGAGCCTTGTGTTGTTTTCCTTGTGCTGCTGGAACAACTATCCTTGCTTTGACTCTTTATGCACTTAAAATCCAAAAAAGAAGGGTTTGTATGACCACTGATGCCCTTCCCTATTTTCATTTTTTTGTTGTTGTTGCTTGTTCCCTAGCTACAAGTTAAGAGAACTCACCCTGACCCAGAAACCCAGAGCACATTTCCCTGTGAACTCTTCCCCCTTCCCTGATGTCTTCCAGCTCAGGGTCACTTAATCAAGGCAGGCAGAAGACAATTTTTTGATAGCAGGCTTAAATTTGGAAACATCTCCAGACTTTTCCTAGGGAGGATGTGATTCAGGGCTGTAGGTTTTGAGGTGTGAGCCTGAAACTGCTGAACTGGGTCCCACTCAGTGCCCTCCTGGCTCCCTGCAGCTCTTTGCAGGTCACTCAGATCATCTCCTCTCAGTTTGCACTTATAGGAAGATCCTGTTTAGATGTTTAACTCCTCTTGGAACCCAAGCTCTGTTTATTTTGCAAAAGTAGCTGCTGGCTGGAGTGCTGGAGCTTCAGCTTTGGCTTCTTCCAAAACGTTGTGTGTGGGGAAAACAAGAACTGCAAAGCGATCCTAAACGCTTTGCTTTGGCTCTCTGCAAGGAACTCAGCAGTGATTTGCATGGTTTGGGATTTTTTTTTTTTTTCTTCCTCTCTTTCCCTTAGGGTGCAAATATGGCCAAGCAGATTGGAGCAGCAACGTACATCGAGTGCTCAGCCTTGCAGTCAGAAAACAGTGTCAGAGACATTTTCCACGTTGCCACCTTGGCCTGCGTGAACAAAACAAACAAAAACGTGAAAAGGAACAAATCCCAGAGGGCCACAAAGAGGATTTCACACATGCCTGGCAGGCCAGAGCTTTCCACAGTGGCCACGGACTTGAGAAAGGACAAAGCAAAGAGCTGCACGGTGATGTGAGAGGACTTTGGTTTCTTAGGAGGGAAGAGATGGGAGGAGGTGGAAGCTCAATGAAGTCCAAAGCCACGTGGGTGTTGAATGAGGGCTTGGTGCCAGTGCTTTAATAGAGGCTTCACCTGTCCCGTGGGACTGTACTTAAGGAACTGAGCAGCCAGAAGGAATGGCTGTGATCCAGGTGGCATCAGGAAATCAGAAGGTTGAAGAAAATGCCAAAAAAAAAAAAAAAAAAAAATATTTAAAAAGAAAAAAAAAAAAAGGGAAAACGTTCGAGAATGGGCTGAGAAGAGAGAGAGTGAATGGGAAAGTAACACTGCAAAGGAGAGGTGTCACTGACAGTGCTTGTTTCTTTATTAAGGATCTTCTCCTGGATGCTACCACTTTGTTTTCATTAAAATAATACTTAAATATTTCCTTTTTTTTTTTTTTTTTTTAAAAAAAGAAGACATTATTAATATGCCTTCCTCGCTAAGGAACTATCCCTGTGACCTTATAGTTGGTTTTCCAAAGGATATGATCTGATTTTTTTTTTAGTAGCTCATCATTAAAATGGAGATTATACCCAGGCCTGTGCATCACCAGGAGGAAAACACTGCATGTGAGGAGTCTGGAGTTCTGCCTGCCTCAGGCAGCCCTGCAACCCCTCTTGGAGCACCTTGGTCATGAAGAAAAAACTCCTTGGAGATTCCCCAGGTGCCCTGGCACTGTGGAAATGAAATGGATCAAATCAGGGGGGTGGGGGCAAAACTCCCTGGTGCTGGTGTCAGGACTCTGCCTGTCCATTCCTCTGTGTGGTTGCCATGTGGGGTGGAAATCACCTCCAGTTGTGGTGTGTACTGGATGGGGATGGTGCTGTAAGTTGAAGTGAAAGGTGCTAAAGAGCTCTGGTGACAAATGATCCTTAGTTTTTTTTAAAGAGCAGGAGGATTTGTGAGGCCTTACTGCCCAGCTGTGGGGAAACCCCCAAGACTCCTCTGTTTCTGCTAAGGAGCTGGAGAGCCAGGTGGCTCCCATGCCCCACAAGTGCTGTTTTCATGTGGTTCACTGCAAAAAAAAAAAAAAAAAAAAAAAAAGACCAACCCCAAGAATCTGCAAATGAGCCAGCAGAAATCATCAGGTTCTCTTTTTTTTTTTTTTTTTTTTTTTAAATTTTAATTTTGGGGATGCTGCTCTTGCAGGGGCAGCAGTCTCTGTGTCTGCTCGGGGTGAGGAGAGGGGCTCTGAAGAGCTGTGAGGGAGCTTGAGGGCTCCCTGGTGGAAACTGGATACTGCCCTTAGTCTTTAAGATTAATATATACACATCCAGACAGCAATCCTGAAACCTCAGTGAACCAGTTGAGGCAAATTCCTTTTTGCTTACCCAATGCCATTGTTCCATTAAATAAATCAGCCTTTTATAAATTGGTTGCAGCTGCTCACTGCCTGCCTGAACCTCAGGATCCTCTCAGAAGAAGGATCCTGGAAGCTCTAACCCATGTTTTCCCATAGATGTGTCCTTAATACTTCATTTTTGAAGTGTTAAAGCTGTGTTTGCCTTCACCTGGGGCTAATTCCCCAAATTCAGGCTCAGTTTGTTCCCAGCACTTGGTTTCAGCTGGTAAAAGAAGGGGGGAAAAAAAAAAAACAAAACCAACAAATAAACCAACTCACTCATTCCAATTATTTCCCCCAAAAGACATTTTTACCACCACAAAAAGCTTTGGACTGATGCAAGAGTGTGCTTAGGGCAGTATTACAAAATAGCTGGTAAGTGCTTTATGTATTTAAATGTTGTGGAAGAAAAATAAGTTATAACTGTTATAAAACAGGACATTCATTACTTTTTTTGGTTTTTTTGTTTTTTTTTTTTTTTTAATTGTTGAAGTCACTTTGTATGTTTGGTTAATGTTTCTGCAGTATTTATTAAAATACCTTTTTTTTTTCCTTTTGAATTAAAAAAAAAAAAAAAGAAAAATAAGCAGTTGACTTGTAGTGGTAATGTGTGGTAGTTCATTAGCACTTCAGGTGGTCTGGACCTGATTGTTCTGAGCTCCAGCCCAGGCAGAGCTGGGGGTTGGAAGAGAAATCAGCTTTCCCCTTGACCTGAGTTCTGGGTGTTCTGAGGTTTTTGTGGTGTTTCCCAGAAAAAGTTTGGTTGGGTTTGCTTTGCCTCTGAATGCTGCTGGCTGAAATGGTTTCTGTGCCCAGCTTGGGGCTGGGAACTGGGGCCATACAAGAACTGTCACTGGGGAACTCTCACCCCAACTGGGGCTGTTGGGGTTGCTGTGGCTCCTCTTGGGGTGTCCCAGTTACACCTGCTGGGTGGCAGCACCCTGACTGGTGCTGGGTGGTCATCACTCACTGTGGAGTTCTAGAATCCCAGGTTGGAGGAAGCTCAGGGATCATCTGGCCCAAACTTTCTTGGTGAAGGTTGAGGCAAGAGGTTTTCTGCTGAAATATATTGCCCCTGTGCTCAGCCCTGGGGAGGCCACAGCTTGAGTCCTGTGTCCAGTTCTGGGCCCCTGAGCTGAGGAAGGAGATTGAGGTGCTGGAGCAGGTCCAGAGAAGAGCAAGGAGGCTGTGAAGGGATCCAGCACAAGTCCTGTGAGGAGAGGCTGAGGGAGCTGGGGGTGTTGAGGCTGGAGAAGAGGAGGCTCAGGGGAGACCTCATCACTCTCTCCAACTCCCTGAAAGGAGGTTGGAGCCAGGGGGGGGTTGGGCTCTTTTCCCAGGCAACTCTCAGCAAGACAAGAGGGCACAAGAGGTCTCAAGTTGTGCCAGGGGAGGTTTAGGTTGGACATGAGAAAGAATTTCTTTCTGGAGAGGGTGCTCAGCCATTGGAATGGGCTGCCCAGGGAAGGGGTGGATTCTCCATCCCTGGAGATATTTCAAAAGAGCCTGGATGTGGCACTCAGTGCCATGGGCTGGGAACCACGGGGGGAGTGGAGCAAGGGTGGGACTTGAGGAGCTCTGAGGTCCCTTCCAACCCAGCCCATTCTATGATTCTATGATCTGTCTTTGGGTCTCCCAGAACTTGAGATCCTTGGAGCTCCTGCAGCAGCTGCTCCTGGAGCTGGAGGTGGCTTCTGCCTCTGTGCATCTGGGCTGGAGAAACTGGTGGTGAAAATGGCCTTGTTTTTTGTTAAATAACTTCTATCACCTCCATCCCTCCCTCTGTGCCACCAGCTCTGTCCTGGTGCTCTGAGGGGATGGGAGTGGAGGATGGAAGGAAAGGGGTGATGGGTAGAAGGTGGGGAAGGAGGGAAGGAAGGAAGGAAGGAAGGGAAGGGAAGGTGGGGATGGATAGAAGGAGGGGATGGAAAGAAAGGGTGGATGGATGGAAGCAAGATGGTGATACCTTTATCTTGCCTTTGAAGACTGAGAAAAGGAGTTGGTTGGTCTGAAACCCCTCTAACCTTTGCCAGGGTTGCTTTCCCTCATACCACTGCTCCTTTCACCACTGCCTTTACACCACAGCTGCCAATTTTTCCTCTTCAGATGAAATTTCTCTCCAGCTTTGGCCAGTGGTGGCTGAAACCTCCGAGCAAGAGGCAGGAGCAGAGCTTTGCTGGGCTGGGGGAGCAGGGTTGGGTTTGGGCTGTGGGGGGATGATCTCCATCAGCTCTCTGCCTGCAGCCAGGGCTGGATGAGGGAAGGATTTTCAGCTGTGGGCTGCAGCTTGGTCAGCTGTTTCTCTTCAACACCATTTGATGCCTGGAAAACAAATTTGGCAGCTGGCCACCTCTGGGTCCCCTTCCAAAGAGCACGTCATTTTTTGCAATTCTGATTTTTTTTTTTTTTTTAATATTTTATTTTAGTTGTTGTTGTTCTTTTCTTGCCCAACCAGGTTGTGCAATCCCTGCTGGGAACTGAGGTTTGTTTGCTAAAACCTCGTGGCCTGCAGAAACTCCCCAGGGGTTGATGGACACAGGGTGGGCTGGACCCTGGGGCAGAAATAGACCTGGCACTGGAGCTCAGGGGGATGGCAAACCCCCAGCAGGCAGAGGAGATCCCTGCAGGCTGGAATGAGCATGGAATGAGCATGGAACGGGCATGGAATGAGCATGGAACGGGCATGGAATGAGCATGTCCCCAACGTGTGATCCTGCAGAGCAAGGGGACAGGAGGTGCTGGTAGGGAACAAGGTGGGCAGCAAAAGCAAACCCACCCCATGGTCCTCATGAGAGGTTTTTTATGTCTGAGTTTGTGCTGTTTGGGAGATGTTGAGGGTTCTGAGTTGGGGGTGTTCAGCTTGGAGAAGGTTCCAGGAGGACCTTAGAGCACCTTCCAGTGCCTGAAGGGGCTGCAGGAAAGCTGGGGAGGGACTTGGGACAAGGGCCTGGAGGGATGGGATGAGGGGGAAGGGTTTTAAGCTGAAAGAGAGGAGATTGAGGTGAGATTTTAGGAAGAAACTGTTTGGTGTGAGGGTGCTGAGCCCCTGTCCCAGGTTCCCAGAGAAGCTGTGGCTGCCCCATCCCTGGCAGTGCTGAAGGTTGGATGGGGCTTGGAGCACCCTGGGCTGTGGGAGGTTGGATGGGGATGATCCAGGATGATCCTTTCCCACTGATCCCAGCCTGTGATTCCATGATTCCCACTGCTCTTGGTCACACTCCTCCTTTCAAGCCCCAGAGGTGCAGTTATTGGGGTTTGTAGAGGTGGTGCTGGGCTCTTGGTGGGTTCCAAGGAATGTTTATCCATCTGGTGATAGGCACATTATATATATAAAATTATAGATATAAAAATTATCTCCCTGAGTGCCCCAGGCAGAACCTGGGGCTGATTGCAGGCAGGGAGGAGACACCAAGGAGGAGCCCAAGGCTGTTCCTTTCTCTCAGTGTTTTTGTAGCCAAACAGGGACAAACAGAACTTGGGCTGATGCATCTCTGGCTGGTGTCAGCCCCCAGCCCCAGTGCTGACCCTCCTCAGGGAGGGATTATTTCCTAAAACCCAACTAATTACTAATTCTCAGATCATTGGGCTCCTTCCGACCCAACTCCTGTCTCATAACACAAGATTTATGAACCTTTTTTTTTTTCCCCATCTCATTCAGCTCTTCTTTGAGGCACTGGGATGCAGGAGTTGGCAGCAGAGTCCCTGGGGCTGCAGCAGTTGCCTCTTTCTACACTCAGATGATTCTGTTTTGGCTGCAGAAGCAACTTTTTTATCTTTTTTAATCTTTTTTATCTTTCCTTCAGCTTCCCAGGAGACCCTTAACTGCCCAAAACATCCTTGGAGCCCCAAGGAGGGGATGTTAGGGTCCAGGCTCCCAGCACAAGGAGCCCCAGGAGGGTGGAAGTTGCTCAGGATCAAGCAGGAATGTTCTGCCAAGTGTCTTTATTTTTATTTTTTTTTCCCTCTATCCTCCCTAAATTAGCTTGGAGGATTAGGGATGAGAAGCAATCTGAGGAAAACAAAGAGATCTTGTCCAATTTCATAAAGGATCTGTGAAAAAAAGGCAGCTTTCCCCCAGCTGCCATGTGGGAAAAGGGTTTTTTAGCCCCCTCATCCATGCACAGAAGCACTAATCCTGGCAACTCCATCTTTTTAGCTCTGTATTATATATATTTTATATATATATATATATATAAAATATCCCCACACCATGGCACAAATCCTGCAGGCTCTCATCAAGCTGATAAATCCTTTTCTCTTCAGGTTCCCTGCTGCAATGTTTGGGGGGTCCTGGAGGCACCTCCTGCTTACACCACATCCCCAGAGATGTAGGAACAGCCTCCCCAGGGGGATGGGTACAGATCCCCAGCCCAGGGGCCACTTTGGGTTAAAAGGAGCTGATTTACTCACTTCAGGGGGAAAATCTCCAATATTGGAGGAGGGAGGGAGTGGAAACCCCGGTGAGCCTGTTGGGCACTTGTGGTGATGTAAAGGGTTTTTTCAGTGTGTATGCAATGAAATAATGCTCCAATTATTAAATATTGTTAAATGCAAACAGGGGGAGAGTCAAGGGATGGTCCCTGGGCACCTCTGAGCAGCAGGGGAAGGGCTCTGCCTGGTGGGGCTCAACCTGGATTTATTCCTGGGGGGGAAACCCCAAAGAAAAGCTTCAGCCCAGCACCTGATTTAGAGGAGAAAACCAAATAAAGGCTCTGGGTGGCTCTTCAGGGGTCAGGAACTGGCAGGGGTGATCCTGATGGATCCCTGGGGTCTAAGAGGGCAGGAGGAGCTGAGGAGGGACCTGGTGGTTGTCACCATCCCAAAGAAGCTTTGGGTCCCCAGAGCATCCTCAGCTGCTGCTTGGGGAGTTCTGGGGTGTCCCTGTGTGACCCCAGTGCTGGGGACAAGCTGCTGGGGACCATGGAGAAACTGGGCAAGGGGAAAGGAGGTTCCTGGGTTGAATCCATCTGGGGATGGAGCTCCCTGAGGAGCTGCACCCCAAACCTCAGCACTTCTCCTGTAGGGGCAGGGACCACCCTGAGCCTCCAGGGCCTGATCTGGGGGGCTGGGGATGTGTTCCCCTTTTTGGGAATGTGCTGTACAACCCTTCCAACGTGGGCAGAGGAGGAGAGAAGCAATTCGTGGGGCTGCAGAGCATTTTCTGCCCCAGAGTGAAGATCCCAATGTCAGGGAAGGACTGGGAGTTGTAGGGCACTTGGCTACAGCCCCATTCCTCAGAGCAGAGCAGAGCCAGCAGCCTCAGCCTGGCTCTAATCACTGCAAATTAAATTCAAGACTTCCCTCCAAGCAGACAGAGAGTCATTAATTCTGTGTCATGTCTGGTGCTGGGGGAAACATCTTCCCTGGGATGCTGCTGTGAGAGATGCTGGATGGACACAGAGCACCCTCTGAGCTCTGCAGGGCAGAGCCACCACCTCCTCTTCTCCTTGCTGGTCCCAGCATCTCCTCTGGACTGGTTTTTCCTCTGCTTTGGAGGCTTTCTGCTGCTCCTCATCCTGACACATTGCTGCTGAGCAGGGGCAGCAGACAGATGGATGGGGTTCTATGGGGTTCTATGGGGTCTCAGCTCTGGGAACCCCTTCTCCTGTCGTGTCTGTCCTCAGCTTCTGTAGCTTTACCCACCCCTGGTAAGCCTGGGACTGGACATACCATGGGATACAGAGAGGTTTGGGTAGGAAGGGACCTTAAAATCCCCCAGTTCCCACCCCATTGCCATGGGCAGGGACCCCTCCCACAGCCCAGGGTGCTCCAAACCCCATCCAACCTTCAACAATTCCAGGGATTGGGCAGCCACAGCTTCTCTGGGAACCTGGGACACCCTCACCCCAAACAATTCCTTCCTAATATTCATTTCCATCTCCCCTCTTCCACTTTAAAGCCATCCCCCCCTTGTCCTGTTGCCATGTCCTAATTCCTGGTGCCATTTGTAGGGTGGGTGAGGCTGTAGAAAAAAATACTGAAGGTGAGGATGGGCAGAGGAAGGTGCTGGAGTTGGAGATGTCCCTGCTCCCTTCTGGGGGAAACCTGGGCCAGGGGCTCAGCACCCTCCAATTAAAGAATTTCTTCCTAAGGTCTCCTCTCCATCTCCCCTCTTCCAGTTCAAATCCATCCCCCTTCATCCCATCCCTCCAGGCCCTTGTCCCAAGTCCCTCCCCAGCTTTCCTGGAGCCCCCTCAAGTGCTCTGTAGTTTTTCCAGCCCCTTTTTCTCTCCAGGCTGAACACTCCCAGCTCTCTCAGGCAGTGGCTGCAGAGCTGCTGCTGCACATCCCATTCCCTCAGCCCCTTTTTCCCTGGTGCTGACCAGAGCAATATCCACCTGGAAAACTCTCCTGGAGGATGTGCTGGTGGCATTTTATTGCCTTTATCCTTTGGTCCCTCCTTTCCCTTCTCCCACCAGTAACCCCAGTATCTCTCACCAGAGCAGGTGGCTCCATGCTGGGCTGCTCTGCTCCTTTTCCCACTCACCCTGCTGGATGCTCATGAGCTGGAGGGGGACATCAGGGACATTTTGGGATGCTGCAGGGGGGGTTGGTGCCTTTCCAAGGGCTTTGTACTGCTGGGAGGGCTCTGGGCTGCTTGTGTGTGTGCATTTTACCCAGCTCCCTGGTGATGGAGGGGCTGGGGGGGGGGTGATGGGTGACAGGGGGGTGTCCAGAAGGCTCATCTGGTGTCACCACCATTCATGTGCAAAGCAGGGACCCAAAGCAGCAGAGCTGGAACCTCTCTCCTGGGCCAGCCCAGACTTTTCAGGGATGCAGCAGGCTCAGAGGGTTGGCTGTGAGTTCCAAAGGCTGCAGGAGCATCTGCTCTCAACTAGCTAGAAATCATGTTTAATAACAAGAAAATCGACTTCAGCCAAATCCCTGTTGGGAGGGCTGGAGCCCAAACAAAAGGCCCCAGCACCACTGATTTCCATAACAGATGCAGCATGTGATGCATGACAGCCCTGCTCAGGGCAGCCCCTTTATTCCCCACATCTCCATCTGCAAGGAACGGGGCTTTCATTTTATTAATTACTCTGCTCTGCTCCACACAGCTTTGTGCAGCTCCAGGAGGAAGGGGTTTGTGTTTCATGCTACAATGACCGTGGTAATGGCTTGGGTTGCTTTCTCTTTTTTGGTTTGGTTTGTTGTTTTCTTTTTTTTTTTTTTTTTTTTCTTTTTTTTTTTTTAATTTTATTTTATTCTCTGTCATCTGTGTTAAAGGTCATTATCCTTCCCCTTCTCCCCTGGATCTGGCAGGATCAGGAAAATCCCAGCACTTCCCTGAGGTCCATCCCTTCCCTCCCAGCCTCCATGGGCACCCTGAGCCCTCAGTATCCATCCCTTCAGCTCCCCTGTGTCCCCATCCTGCCTCTCAATCTGCCTTCAAAATTCCCTTTGGGATTCATGGAATGGGTTGGGACCTCAAGGTTATTTAACCCCAACCTCCCTGCCATGCCCAGGGACACTTTCCACCAGTTTAGCACCAGCACAGGAGCTCCTCACCCCAGCACAGCTTTAAACCAAATGTTTGGCTTCCTCAGCTGAAAAATTCATGAACCTCTGGAGCTTTCCAGAGCCCAGCCCAGGCAGCAGCATCACCTTTTGGGGTACCCTGGGATGAAGGTGGTCACCAAATCCTGCATCCAGGCCAAGGTTAACCCAGGATGGGCAACTGGAGAGAATTTGGAGAGAATTTCCAGAGAATTTGTAGCCTCCCCAAGCTGCTCTGGTGGCCCCCAGCCCCTGCTTCAACCCCCCTTCCTTATCACTCTGCTCATGAAGCAAATCTTCCAGCAAAAACAAAGAGGTTGCTTCCCATCCCGTGCCCAACATGGCCTTTACCCACCTGGAAGAGGTTTGCAGAGCTTCTCCCAGGAAAAAAAATGGGAAATGAATGGTGGGAAAGGGTCACCTGCTATATTTTTAATTTCATTTTCCAAGCAAGCAACCAAGCAGCTCAGGTTTGCCTTGGGGTTTAGCCTTGTGTGGGATGTGCTGGGTGGGTTTCCTGAAGGCTGCTCTGGTTCCAGCCCAACAGAGTGGGGAAAAGAGGATGCAGGATGGAGCCAGGAGCCCATCCCAGTCCAACCACAGCAGCCCAGTGTCACCACAGCAACAAAACCATGGCCTGGAGTGCCATGGCCACAGAGTTTTTGGAACCCTTTCAGGGATGGTGACTCCAGCCCTGCCCTGGGGAGCCTCTCCCAGGGTCTGACCACTCATTCCGTAAGGAAATTGTTCCTAATATCCAATCTGAACCTCCCCTGGAGCAGCTTGAGGTTGTTTCATCCCATCACATGGGAGAAGAGACCAATCCCCAACCTCACCACAACCTCCTTTGGAATTTCTATTTTCCATGGACCAAAACATCCAAAGAAGCCAAACCCCAGACCTTGGGGCTGTCCCCAGGGTTGTTCCCCAGTGCAAACCCCATCCAGAGGGACCACACAACACCAAGCCCTCCTGGGTGAGCTGTTTAGGGCTTGAGTTCCACTCCTTGGTGGAAAATTCTCCTTTTCTCCCCTTGATTTTTCCTTCCAGGGAAGGCTGGGACAGCCTTGCATAAAAAACCCAAGAGAATCTGGGATTTCATCATTGCTGGGACACAGAAACCTCTCTGGCTGGCAGCACCAGTGCTCTGCTGGGCAAAAACTCCAGAGCTTTGGAGTTCCCCAGGGTTGTTGTCCCTGAGCAAAGGGCAAAGCTCTGCTCCTGCCACTTGTGACTCACCAGGACCTTTGTCCCTTTTGCACAGAAAAATCAGCCCTGACCCCAGCTGAATCATCTCAGTTCCATTTTGCTGTGTCTGCAGCCACCCTGAGGACATCCTGGGATGTGTTCTGCTGGGGTCACGGGAGCAATCCCAGTCCTGAGCCCTCAGGGAGACATCTGGCAGGATGGATACAGGAATTCCAACCCCCTGGGGGGCTCTGAGCAGCAGCTCCAACACTGGGCATCCCAAGACTGGGAAGTGGCACCAAATAAAGGAGAAACTCATCACTTGGGCAGCTCTGACACCTGATTTCTCTCCAGGTTTCTGCTCCATCATGGTGTTACCACACATGTCCTTGTGCTCCCATCACTTGGGTGCTGCTGGTCACTCTTACACCTTTGGAGCAATCCTTAGAGCCAAGGATGCTCAGTGCTCAGAGCCCCAGCCTAACAGGGAGTATCAGGACATCCTGGTTTGTCTCAGAATCCCAGACTGCTTTGGGTGGGAAGGACATTAAAATCCATCCAGTGCCACCCCTGCCATGGTCAGGGACACCTCCCATCAGCCCAGGTTGCTCCAAACCCCATCCAACCTGGGCTTGGACTTTTCCAGGGATGGGACAGCCACAGCTTCCCTGGAAAACCTGTTCCAACATATCCTGAGATGGAGGGGACTCCTGCCAGCCTCTCCCTCCGTTCTTCTGTCCCCCTTTCACCCCACAGTTCTTCCCCCCATGGCCTGACCATCTTCTCTTCTTCTGGCTCCTCTGAAGGGAGTGAGAGATCCCTCAAAGGAAGGATCTTCTGCACCAAGGCTGATGAAGGGAGAAGCTTCAAAATAGAAACAAACCAAAAAACCCCGAACAAAGCAGGGAGAAACATCTTTCAGTCCAGAAATTGGTGAGTATGAAACCCAAAGGTGCTGCTGGAAGGGATTTATCCTGGCTGAGAGGCTGGATGGTTTTTTTTTTTACAGCTGTCTTTCAAGGACAACAGAAAAAAGAAGTTTGAATGCTTCGTAAGAATTAATATTAATAGTTAATTAAGTAGAGGTGATTTACAATCTCTTTGGGAAAGCTGAGGAGTGCATTTCATGTCTGCATAAGCCTGGGAGGAGATGCTGGAGTGTCAGCTCCAGGGATGAGCTGAGTTACCCCAACACTGGAAGGTGTTTCTTGGAGCCCTTTTGTTGCTTGTCAGTGAGATTATAAAAATAAACCAAGTCTGAGCAAGCCTTTGGGCAGAGATTTTCCCCCCACATAACCTGGCAGTGACCAAATGGCTTCTGCTGAGCTTTCCCAGGGGAATTGGCCTCTGGCCGTGGGCAGCCACCAGGAACTGCCCCTGGAAATTGAATTTACAATTAAAATGTTTGTAGTGGTCACTGGAAAGGAAGTTTAATAATGTGTCCTGATCCAGTGGCACAGAGTCTGCTGGCAAACAGGGTTTGGAAGGGCCAGGAGTCAGGATTGGCATCAGCTGAGGTGGGGGATCCCTTGGGATGCAGTGGGATGCTGAGGGTGAGGGGCTCGGAGGGACACGGGGCTTTTGGGCACCTGGAGAGCCTGGAGAAGTGGCAGAGGTGACACCCACCAGCAACCAGAGTTTGGATCAACCTTGTGTCAGCTCTGGGGAGGCTGCACCCCCAATCCTGGGGTCAGTTCTGGACCCCTCAGGAGCAGAAGGACATTGAGGGGATGGAGAGTGTCCAGAGAAGGGAATGGAGCTGGGGAAGGGGCTGGAGCACAGGAGAAGGTTTGGAGAGCATGGAGGAGGATGGAAAACATGGAGAAGGGAATGGAGAAGTTGTGAGGGAGCTGGGGGGGCTGAGCCTGGAGCAGAGGAGGCTGAGGGGAGAGCTTCTGGCTCTCTGCAACCCCCTGAGAGGAGCTTGGAGCCAAGGAACAAGGGATGGGACAAGAGGAACTTTTGGCACAACTCAAGTTGTGCCAGGGGAGGTTGAGGTTGGAGCTGGGGAAGAATTTCTCCCTGGAAAGGGTTGTCAGGGCCTGGCCCAGGCTGCCCAGGGCAGGGCTGGAGTCCCCATCATCCCTGGAGGGGTTTCAGAGCCTGGGGATGTGGGGATGAGGGACATGGGGTGGGGGTGGCCCTGGCAGTGCTGAGGGAAGGGTTGGACTGGGGTGACCTTAAAGCTCTTTTCCAACCAAAGATTCTGTGATTTTCTAACCAAACCAGGATGCTGGAACCCTCCCCTTCCCATCTTCTCCAGCAGATGTTCTGCCAAGCTGCCCCAGCCCTGCCCCACAGAGCTGGAGGGATGAGAAAACCCAGACCAGCCCTTCCCCAGGGCTATGGACACCATACCACACCCCACAGAAAATGGGGGCAAATTCAGAAATGCCTCAGCTTGGGGTAAATCAGCAGCTTTTTTAGCAGCAGCTGTTTTAGCAGCAGCTCCTGCACACTTAACTCTGCCTTAACCAGCACCAGCTGAAGCTTTTTGTGAAATTCAGCCTCAGGGGTTTTGTGTCCCCACATCTCAGCCCCAGAGAGCACTTTTAGGAGCAGCTCCTGGGGAACCTGTGCTGGGGATAAATCACATCTTTTTTTTTTTTTTTTTTTTTTTTTTTTTTTTTTTTTTTTTTTTTTTTTTTTTTTTTTCTGCTGGAATTCTTCTGGCTGTGGAGAATGGTGGGGGCCAGGCAGGGTGTTATCAGGCCACGTTATCCCCGTGGGAAGGCTGGAATTATGTTTGTCAGATGGTTTCAACCCTTTCATTACTCTCAGGGAGTTTTCAGGAGAATTTCTGCTGAGCAGAGCTGTGGCAGCTCTTGGCTTGCTCACCCAAGAATGCTACAGAAAGTCCTAAAAGCAATGGTAAGTTCACACTGTTTCTGTTAACCAGGGTTGTGTTATTTTTGTAAAACATTTTTATTCATTATTTTTTTCCTACCTTCAGGCAGCAGTGTTTGTTTTCTGTTTTGTGTTCCTCTCCTATAACATTATTTTTCCTGGTGATGTTTAAACCCTGCTGCTCTGTTTCCCACCCTGAATGAGGTCTTATTGGGCTTCTCAAGTGCTGTTAAATCACCACAAATTGGAGCTTTCAAAGTCCTTGGTCAGAAAGCAGATTGAATCATTTATTCAAAAGGCTTCCCAAAGAGAAGGATTATTCCTTTTTTTTTTTTTTTTTTTTTTTTTTTCAGCAGAGCCTCTGCTTTACACGTGACCTCGAGGAAACAGCTCCAGAGATGTTTTGGGGTTTTTTAGACAGGGGTCTGGTGTTCTGAAGAATGCAAAAAATATTCCTTGGCTAGCAGAGGGATTGGGATGTAGATGTTGATACTTCCCAGGCCCTGGAAGCCTGAGGGAAGAGCTGTATTTTCTTTCTCCTTTCAGTGCATGGGATTCCTACATCTCAAGGAGAAAATCTTGAAATGCAAGCAAAAGGTTGTTGTCATCTCCCTGCTAAAAACCAATTAATTGGATGGGGAAAAAATGCGAGGAAAAGATAATTTTGTGGATAAAATTTAAAATAAGAAAAGGTTGCCCATGAGAACTTGATGCAGCATGGTGCCACTCAAGGGGTCCTGCAGGGTCTCCCTTCCTCAGCTTTGCATCAATAGATGAATTTTCCTGAAAAAACAGGAGTGCTGTGAGCTCAAGAATCTGTCTGAATGTTCTCGCAGAGGAGGGGGTTGAAAGGAACATTTTCTTGGATTGTTTCCTTCAGGCTCTCTCTGAACTGAAGGCTTTGTGCTGCTGAACACATCGTCCCAAAACCACCTTAATTTGGGGTGGGGAAAGCTCAGCTGCCCCCAGCAAAGCAAATAAAAGCAGTAAAATGGCTGTGCCATGAGCTCCCCATGGCCATGGACACATAAATTCCTCTTTATCCTGGCCTCAGACACCCTCATTCCCCATGGATTCACACCAAGGAGAGGCAGAGACCCTCACCAAGGGATGGGCAGCAGGAGAGGTGGAACAGGGCACAGGGGGTTCCCCCAAAACCCAGGGGAAAGCAAAGGGGAAAACACCATTTCCAGCCTAGCACTGAGTTATTTTTCCCAGCAGGAGGTGTCAGCACAGCCACTTTTATTCAGCTTTTATCCTAAGTGGAGTGCTGCTCTCCAGAAGTGGAGTCTGAGGATGTGCCAGAACTGTTCTGGGGGGTCAGTGAGAAGAACTGGCAAAATCAGGAGGTGTTGCACAGGCTGCCTGCCCTGATCCTCCCAGTGCATCACCTGGGGGCTGGACATGGGTGTTTGGTTGGTGGGAATCATCCTGAGGGTTGTAGATGGATATTTGGTGGGAATCATCCTGAGGGTTGGACATGGATGTTTGTTTGTTTGGGAATCATCCTGAGGATTGGACATGGATGTTTGTTTGGGAGCCATCCTTAGGGTTGGACATGGATGTTTGGTAGGAACCATCCTGAGGGTTGGACATAATCATCCTGAGGGTTGTAGATGGATGTTTGGTGGGAGCCATCCTGAGGGTTGAACATGGATGTTTGTTTGTTGGGAATCATCCTGAGGGCTGGACATGGATGTTTGGTTGCTGGGAATCATCCTGAGGGTTGAACATGGATGTTTAAACATCCTGAGGGTTGTATATGGATGCTTGTTTGGTGGGATTCACTCTGAGGATTGGACACAGATGTTTGGTGGGAATCGTCCTGAGGGTTGGACATGGATGTTTTTTGGTGGGAATCATCCTTAGGGTTGGACATGGATATTTGGTGGGAGCCAACCTGAGGGTTGTAGATGGATATTTGGTGGGAATCATCCTGAGGGTTGGACATGGATGTTTGTTTGTTGGGGATCATCCTGAGGGTTGGACATGGATGTTTGTTTGTTGGGGATCATCCTGAGGGTTGGACATGGATGTTTGTTTGGTGGGAATCATCCTGAGGGCTGGACATGGATGTTTGTTTGGTGGGAATCATCCTGAGGGTTGAACATGGATGTTTAAACATCCTGAGGGTTGTATATGGATGCTTGTTTGGTGGGATTCATTCTGAGGATTGGACACAGATGTTTGGTGGGAATCATCCTGAGGGTTGGACATGGATGTTTTTTGGTGGGAATCATCCTTAGGGTTGTATATGGATGTTTGGTAGGAATCATCCTGAGAGTTGGACATGGATGTTTGTGTGTTTGTTGGGAATCATCCTGAGGGTTGGATGTAGATATTTGGTAGGAATCATCCTGAGGGTTGGACATGTTTGTAATCATCCTGAGGGTTGTAGATGGATGTTTGGTGGGAGCCATCCTGAGGGTTGAACATGGATGTTTGTTTGGTGGGAATCATCCTGAGGGTTGGACATGGATGTTTGTTGGGAATCATCCTGAGGGTTGGACATGGATATTTGGTGGGAATCATCCTGAGGGTTGTGGATGGCCTTCTGGTGGGGTTCTGGGTTTCACCATTGCTTTTACCCTGCTTGGTGTAGAGATGGTTAAGATGGAACTCCCCAGGCTGACAGTGCACAAGAACACAGCAGTGGCTGTTTATTACATTTCCATGTTATTATTTTTTTTTCCATGAAATCTCAAAGGCCAAGTTTCAGGCTGGCTTCTCTTGATCTTCTGCAGGCTTCCTTTCTCTGCCAGCACCAGAACCACAGCCGTGCTGATTATTCAGGAATTACTGGAATTAGTAATAAAAGTAAAAAATCAGTAGTCAAATAGAAAGGAAGCAGGTTGCTGGTTTTTCTGTGCTTCCATCCTAAACATCCTTACCACCAGATTCCCTCTGGGAACAGACTCCCTTGGGAAGGTGCCATGAGCAGGAGGGTTTGAGAAGCTTCCCACCAGGCAGCCCTTCTCCCAGGCATTCAGGAGGACCAAACCTTCTGCTCTCTCCTTTAAAAAGCACAGGAATATGCACGGGATTGGGAATTGTGCTGGGAGCAGAGGAAACCCTGGAGTTCCTTGGGGGTTTTGCTGGCACCCAGGGAGACTCACGTTACAGCCACGCTTTGGTCCCCAGCCCTCATTTCTGATTCAAGCCTCCAATTTTCTCCAGCCTGTGGTTTAGCTGGAGACAAGTGTTGGTTTTCCTCTGGAAAAGCCAGCTCAGGCCTCCAGTACTGCTCACATGGGTGCTTCCCAGCCCGGAGATTGTTGGAAGTGGAGGGGAAATGGCATCCCAGGGGTGGAACCAGGCTATCTTTAGCTCCCGATGGTCTCCAGGGTGTTTGAGGCCAATGAACTCTGTGTGTGTTTAGTGCCTGGGTTAAAAATGCTTCTGTCTGTGTCTCGGAAGTGCAGATGATTGTTGGCATATCTCAGGAAATGAATATTGAGGCCAAAGAGTGACAAGTTTGAACGTGGAACCCCCAGGCAACCGCCAAAGCTCCGAGCGAGTTTGCTGTGGTGGAGGCTGTCCAAGGGCTCTGTCTCCTTTGTCTCGTTATTGCTCACTTGGTTTATGAAAGATTAAAAAAAAAAAGAAGTAAATTTAGTACATTTTTGGCCTGGACTCATGACACCCATCTCACTCACACTCACCATTTCTAACTCCCCAGAAGCAAAGGGCGATTTTTCTCCTGCTGTTGGAGGGCTCAGATCTGCTTCCACATCCTCTCAGGCTCCTGATCCTGTTATAATTAATTAAGAGCTGATTAACTGTTAGGTCTTTTCCTGTCTCTCTTTCCCAGCTGCAGGCAGGAGGGATGTCTGGGGCGGGGTGGTCTGGTTGGCTGTGAGGCCACTGCCACCACGGGAGGTCCCACATTGTCACCCCCTTGGGGTGGCCTTGACCCCATTGGGCCCCCTTCACCTCTACTGCAATTTTAATTTTTTTTTTTGGTTGGTTTTTTGGGAGGGTGTCTGCAAGCCCTCCTCACCCACCACAGAGGAATGGAGATGATGTCCCTGAGAGCCACCCATGTCTTGAGCCGTGAGAGAAAGATGTGCAGAAACACAAAAAATGCAGGGTTTAAAAAAAGGAAAAAAAAAAAACAAAAAAACCCCGAAGTTATATTTAGAATTTGTTGGTCAGAAGCAGCTTTATCTCACCCAGCCAAACACAGAACTGGTTTGCCAATGTGATTATCAAGGCATGGGAGGGACAGAACTTGTGGTCCTCTCATCTGACCTCTGCCAGGGGAAGAGTGGAAAACTTCCCCCAGGAAATTGAGCATTGTGCTCACAACATCACTTTGGGCTGCAGACATCTCCCCAAACACCAAACCCAGCCTGGCTTGTCCAAAAAAAAAGAGAATTGACCCACGGTGGCCTTGGCAGTGTTGGGTTAATGGTTGGGTGATCTCAGAGCTCTTTTCCAGCCAACCCCATTCTGTGATTCCGTGTCTGAAGGTTTCACCAATAACCAGAGCATTCCCAACTTCCAGCTCCAGCCAGGGACTCTTTTATTCCAACCCTCTGCAGGAAGAAATCCCATGTGCACCATCCCTCCCAAACCTGCTGGGGCCCATGGCCAGCAATGGCTTTTCTCAAGGTTTGGTGGCCAGCAAATAAAATCAATGTAAAAAGCAAAGAGTTTGACCAGGAGGAACCAGTGACCTTTCCCAAATTTTATGTATTTTATTGTATTTATTATCTTTATTACTTTATTTCACATTATGCTAATTATCAATGATTATTATTTAATTTTTAGCCTTCCCACATCCACGAGCTCCCAGAAACTTTAAAAGAAAAGGACCCAACACCCAGGATGGGTAATTTTTTTTAATCCATTGGGGTCCTTGGGAGACACATTTGTGTAATGAGCAGGCTGGAAATGGAAAGAAGAGATTAAAGCCCCCTTTGTCATGTCCAGAGGCTCTTATCAACCCTCCCCAGCTGAGCCCAGCTCAGATTAGAAATGATCTGAGGGAGCAGGGGTGGCTGCAAGCCCTGCTCTGCCCTCCCAACCTCATTAGGAAGCTCCCATTAAACAGGGGGCTGAGGATGGAGCAGCTGCAAAGGGCTTTTTGTGTTATGTCTGGCCACCCACACCAGTGATGCTTTGGGGCTTTGCTGGTTTTTTTTTTTTTGTTTTTTTTTCCCTCCATCTCTTTTAGAAAATTTCATCTCCCCAACCAAAATTTGAAGCTCGAGCCCTTTTTTCTTTCTTTTTTTTCTTTTTTTTCTCTCTCAGTTTTTGGGAACATCCTCCAGCACACATCCCTGAAGGGAACAGGGAACATGCTGCCAGCCTGGGGTCCTCTTGACCCTGCACTTCAGAGCTGCCAGGCTGTCCAAAGGATACTAAAACCATTCCATCATTCCAGGACCTTGTCCCAAGTCTTTTCCCAGCTTTTCTGGAACCCCTGCAGGGACTGGAAGGCTCCTGCTGTGCATTCATGGAATGGCTTAGATGGGAAGGGACCTTAGAGAGCATCTCCTTCAACCTCCCTGCCATGACATCCATGCCAACTTCTCTGCTCCTCTTCTCCTACCACTGCCCTACAACCCAATAGATTCCCAGTATAAAACCCTCCTTAAAATCACAGAATGGTTTGAGTTGGAAGTGACCTTAAAGATGATCCCAACCCCCTTGCCATGGGTGACCTCCCACCAGCCCGGGTTGCTCCAAGCCCCATCCAAACCTGACCTTCAACACTTCCAGGGAGGAAGCAACCACAACCACCCTGGGCAACCTCTTCCAGTGTCTCCCCACCCTCACAATGAAGAATTTCTTCCTCAGATTTAATCTCAATCTGGTCTCCACCCCCAGTTTGCAGGAGGGAGCACTGGGCAGTGCCCGTGTCTGGTGTGTGCGTCGCCAAGAGAAACTCACTTGGGTTTGCAAAAGCTGTGTGTGAGAGAGTGAGAGAGAACTGGGCTAAAACTGCAGTATTTATACAGCATGGTTCATATATCCTCAGCTGAAGGCAGGCGGGGCCCCAGGGAGGTGTTTCTTGGCAGATCCTCTATTGCAAGTGGCAGATTTATGGTGAGGGGTGAAGCCATCCCGGGCTATCGGGGTCTGCACAGCATCGCCAGCCCGAGGGGGAAGCAGAGGTTTGATTGTCTCTGTTTATCTGAAATGTTGTATCAAAGAGTTCTGCTGGGGGAAGGAAAACATCTGTGTCCCTATCTGAGATCTCTCTCCCTTTTTTTTTTTTTTTTTTTTTTTAAATTATTATTTTTGTTTTCACAGAATAAACCTGTCACCCGGATGAATGGAGTATCAGAGGCTCACAGACTTGTTTGGGTTGGAAGAGACCTTGAAGATCACCTTGTTCCAACCCCCTGCCATGGGCAGGGTCACTTCCCACTCAGCACCCTTGGCTCTTGTCCCCATCACCATACCCACAGGTAGGACCATGGCAGGGGTGTCCCCATCCTGGGATGCTCCACACCCAGCACCTCCATCTGCCTCCACCGAGCTCCAAGCCAGAACCTGCAAGCTCCTGAACCAGAACTTCATCAGAAGTTTCCTCGGGAGTTTGTGGAGCACTGCCCTGCTGCACCCAGGTGGGCAGAACAGGGTTAGGAATAAGGGGTGTGCAGAGGGGCCATGGAGCTGCTGGGAGGGCTGGAGCAGCTCTGGAGCCAGGATGGGAATTGGGGGTGTTCAGCCTGGAGCAGAGAAGGTTCCAGGGAGACCTCAGAGCACCTTCCAGTGCCTGAAGGGGCTCCAGAAAAGCTGGGGAGGGACTTGGGACAAGGGCCTGGAGGGATGGGATGAGAGGGAAGGGTTTTAAACTGGAAGAGGTGAGATCTTGGGAAGAAATTCTTTAATTTGAGGGTGCTGAGCCCCTGTCCCAGGTTCCCAGAGAAGCTGTGGCTGCCCCATCCCTGGCAGTGCTGAAGGTTGGATGGGGCTTGGAGCACCCTGGGCTGGGGGAGGGGTCCCTGCCCATGGCAGGGGTGGCACTGGGTGGGCTTTAAGGTCCCTTCCAACCCAAACCATTCTGGGGCTCCATGATTCTAAGAAATCTCCTCTGTTTTGCTCACAACGAGGAGCTGATGGGATCTCAATCCTGCTGCAGTCCCAGCAGCTGCTCCAGCAGAGCTCTGGGGGGTCTGGGCACACCTGGGTGGCTTTGGCAAACAATAGTCCATGGGCCAAAGGGTGGAAAAACCCAGCAGGGGAGGAAATTACAGCATTCCCACCATGGAGGGTTAAAATAACTGGCTAGCAGCAAACATCCTGGAGTCCCTGCTTGTGTCATTGTCTGGCAGGGGAATTGTTGTCTGGTGACAGAAGTGGAGCTGGTGCCCACAATGGGCTCACCTGGGCAGGCTCTGCTGGGAACAAGGCACCAATAAATACCTGGAGGAGCTGGAAAGAGCTGGAGATCAGTTATTAACCTACAGCTGGTGATGTCCTGCTCCCCTGGGAGAAGAATGCTCTTTGTTTATTTTCCCTCACCACAGACCAGTGTGAATATTTAGTCATTTCTTCATTTATGGCACAGAAGTCTTACTCTTGTAACCCATCTGGGGGCAGCTGGCAGCCCTGGGAATTTCACCACCAAGCCCTGAAGCTCTTTCTCCTTCCTGGCTTGTCCTCCCCACTCCTACCCCATCTTCCTATGGAGTTTACACCTGGAAGAAACACAGGACAGGGGTCAAGTAGATTATTGATGCTGGTGAGATGCTGATCAGGAAGAGGGATGGAAGCTCTCCATGGCCTGGCCCAGGCTGCCCAGGAGTCCCCATCATCCCTGGGGGGGTTTCAGAGCCCTGGAGATGTGGGGATGAGGGACATGGGGCAGAGGTGGCTCAACAGCATCCTCACTGCTTTTGGGGTGCCTTGGAGGTGGGGGACCCTGCCAGAGGGTGGATACAGGGCACCTAATGCTCCTGAAATCACCCCTCAACCCCAGGACACTTTGCAAACCTTCTCAGCATCTTCATGGGAAGCACCAGGGTGGGTGGGAGCACCAGTGCCTCAGCCCAACCCTGCAGCCACTGCAGATGAAATGCCAACACATGGGCTGTATTAATGGTGTCAGCTGAGACTTGGGTCACACTTAACTGGATTTTCATTTGGAGATGGGTCACAAAGTCTCTCTGACCTGAGGCTGAGAGAGATGAAATGAGATTTATTTTTTTTTTTTTTTTTAATTTTTTTTCCCCTTTTAATCCAGTATTTGCTCAGCTGCGGAGCCGAGCATGGGTAAAGCCCCAGTTATTGGAGTGATTTCACTTTCATTAATGGCAAAGAACCCTCCCAACCAGCTCTCTGCCTTGTAGAACAAGCCAGGCTGATCCCAGGGGCACAGATGAGCCTGAGAAGGTGATTCCAGTACCCAGCTCCCTGGGCATTTCCAGAGGTGGCTGCATTCAGCTGCCTAGTTTTGCAGATAGTTTTGAAATACATATTACAAAAAAATCCATAACGTTTGGGTGTTGGGTTTTTGGGTTTTTTTTTTGTGTTTGTTTTTGAAGTCATGGCTTGGTCATTGCACTTCTCTGAGGAGCAGCTCCAGCTCCTGGAATTCAGTGAGGTGATGCTGAGCAGCCTGGGGAGATGCCAGTGTGCTCCCAGCTGCTGCCACAGCCTCTGCTGAAATATTTCTCCTCCCCAGGATGCTGCCAGGTGGTAGGGCTTTAAAACCAGCTTTTTTTCAAGGAAAAAGGATGGGCTGAAGGGGAGCAGGAAGCCCCCCAGCTCCGTGTGCTCCTGCCACTGACCCCATTGCCTGATCCCGGCGTTGCCATGGTTCCCTCTCCAAAATTACTGGTGAGCCAGGCAATTAGGACACCACAACCCACCTAATTGCTTCTCTATTTTCCAGCACTCTTCCCCACTCCCAGTTCCAGTGGGGATTTCCCTCAGCAGTGCCCAGGAGCAGCCTTTTCCCCCAGCCCCCTCCCCGCCAGGAGCCTCCCGGGATAAATTGCTTAACTCCAGGTGACAGATGCTGCAATAAACCTGCTCTTAATTAGCTGATAACAGAACCTGCTCATTCATAAAATGTTTGATATTACCAGCAGGACAAATCTGTTTCCTTTAATGGCTCCGTGTTCAGCCGTGGGCTCAGAGCCAGCCTTTAATAGCTGCAAACACTCAGCATCACCCGTGAAATCCTTCCCCCCCACCCCCCCAGTGCACCTGAGGATGCTCAGGGTCCTGCTGGTGGCATCCCAGGGATGATCCCTGTGGAAAAAGCCAAGGAAGGTGGCACTGAG
This sequence comes from Heliangelus exortis, assembly GCF_036169615.1. Lineage (NCBI taxonomy): Eukaryota > Metazoa > Chordata > Aves > Apodiformes > Trochilidae > Heliangelus > Heliangelus exortis. Next base: position 1,867,003 of record NC_092427.1, read on the forward strand.
ACCTCCAGATCAGGCGGTGGAGGTAGCACCTTGCCCAACCACCCAAGTTTTTATCCCCGGCGCTGAGATGGGGGATGCAGCAAAAAAAAAATCCCACCCCATCCTCCTGCAGCTCAGGTAGCCAGAGGGTTAACACAGCCTGAAGGGATTCTTTCCAGAGCTGGCAGAAGGGATTTGAAGGGGATGGAAGAGAGGATGTGAAAAGAGTTGGCAGTTTCCACCAGCAAAGAGAAAAGAGGAGAGAACATCTCCTCTTCAAGCCTCGGCTCATTGTGATTTTAATGAGGGCTTCAGGTCGGTCCTTTTGCCTCCTTTGAGCCATCCCTCCTGCTCTGCAGTTGGCAGGCTACAAAATATTCAAGTCAGCTAAATTGGAATGAATTTGGGGTTTTTTTTTATTTTTTTACAAATTTCTCTAAAGAAGACTTTCATCATCCACTTCCAATAGCTGGGACTTCTGGGACTCCTGGCTGTTTTTTCCTCCAGAATTCACCCTGGCACTTTAGAACCCACATAAAATACAAGATTTTTTGGGTAAAGGCACCTGCTCAGGTTGTGAATTTATTAAAAAGAAACTGATTCTAAAAAAACTTCGCACTAAAATTTCCAACCTATTAAAAAAAAAAAACAACAAACCCTCCCTCCAGTTTTCTTCCCTCTCCCATCTCCCTCCTGGGTAGGGTGGGGACACCCAGAGTGTCCCTGGGAAATATTGTTCTTTTTCAGAAAGGGTATCTTTATGTTCAGGAATGATTTTGATGTTTCCCCACTCCAGGGTTTGGGGTGCAGGGAGCAGAAGGAGGGAACTCAGGGTCCCTGTTTTGTCCTTGCAGCAGCAACATCCAGCTACAAAGCTGGAGTGCAGGGGCAAGGAGCAGCTCAAACCCATCTGATCATGGAAAAAAATATAAAATTTATTATATTTATGGGTGGAAAAGGAGGTTTTGGGGTGCACCACGCCCACTTTTGGGGGGTGCACACCCAGGATGCTCCTGAGGGTGCAGCATCCCCTTCAGCCATGCCCGTGGTCCAGGTTTTGGGGGACAAGCACCCAGTGGGTGCTGCCTCAGAAGGGCAGCTTGTTGGAAATGAGAAGGAACTGGAAAATGATCCAGGTTCCCCAACAAAAACCTGCTTCTAATTAGAGGTAAATGTGTATCCTGGTAACACTGAATTTTAAGCACTGTGTTCCAGTGTTTATTGATTAATCATTATTATGGGGAAACACGAGCTCCCATGGATAAATCTTTTGACAGAAGCTGTCTGTCAAAAATAATGATCCTTTTAACACTCATGAATAAATAATCATGCAGATCTATTTTACACAGGATACTCACTGCTTGCCATCCCAGCCACGGGAATGAAATCCACTGATTTAAAATAATGACTGGAGGAGGCTGCAGTAATGAGCTATTACTCCTTGAAAACACATGACTTTTGTTTTCTAGCCTCTGGATTATTGCTTTTTCAAATTCAAACACTATATTCCTTCAAGTTTTTTTCCACCCTAAGTGCCTCGCCTGTGATTTTTATTTTTTTTTTTTTTCCAAGGGGTCCAAGAGAAGGTGGTTGCATCTGCCATGGGTTCATCACTCTCCAGCTTTATTAACCTTCCCCTTCTGCTTTGGGGGATCTGTGGGGATGTGTGTCCCAAGTCCCTCATCCCATCCCTCCAGGCCCTTGTCCCAAGTCCCTCCCCAGCTTTCCTGGAGCCCCTTCAGGCACTGGAAGGTGCTCTGAGGTCTCCCTGGAACCTTCTCTGCTCCAGGCTGAACACCCCCAATTCCCATCCTGGCTCCAGAGCTGCTCCAGCTCTCCCAGCATCTCCATGGCCTCCTCTGGACTTTCTCCAACATCTCCATGGCCTCCTCTGGACTTGTTCCAACATCTCCATGGCCTCCTGGTGTTCAGACCCCAGAACTGGACCCAGCACCCCAGGGGATGTCCCCAGAGTGGAGCAGAAGGGGACAATCCCCTCCCTGTCCCTGCTGGGGATGCAGCCCTGGACAAGGCCACCTCCTGTCCAGGTTTCCATTGACCAACATCCCCCATCCTTCTCCAGAGGGCTGTAAGGTCCTGTCCCAGGGGGAAACGAGGACTTTGGTGCTCTCCATGTGTGGCTGAGCCAGCAGCATGGTGGGAAGGATCCAGTGTCCCCATCACCTCACCTGGCAGCACCTGGTGAAATCACCTCTGAACTTTCCTTTCCTATCTCCACCTCCAGCCCCCCTGAGCCTCCTGGAGAGCTTCCCACCCTTCCCAGGCAACCCCACCAATGCCAAAATAAACCCTCCAAGCTGCAGCTCCCCCAGCCCCTCTTACCCTGCTTATTGCTTCCACATGGGTGTAAACTTCCTCCCAGCCTCCTCTCTCACCCTCGGGGAAGGAGCTCAGCAAATCCCCAAACTTTCTGCTTTTCCAAGCAGGATAACAACATTAGGAATCCCCAGGTCAACATTAGGAATCATTTTTAATGAGCCTTGGGGGGGGCATCACCAGCTTCAGCTGCTTCTTCCTGGCCAGCCAACCAAAACAAAGCAGCTCTTGTGGCAAAGGGAATTTCTCCCCCAAGCCCTATCTCTGGCAGGGACAACGGGGTGGTTTTTGGCTGTAGTGAATTTTTAATCCCCTCTGCACACAGCCAGAAGAAGGGAGCATTCCAAAGGGTTGGCCAAGATCTTCTGAGCCAACGTGATGCATAAATGGGACCTGACATTAATCCTCTCCAGCCTGGAGCTCTGTAATGGGACACTTTACAAGCTGTGAAAAATTTAAAGGAGGAAGGATTTGCTAGGGAGAATAAAGATTTAAAAAAAAAAAAAAAAAAAAAAAAAAAAAAAAAAAAAAAAAAACCCAACTAAGCCAGCCCAAAAAACCAAACTAAGCCAGCCCAAAACCACCACAAAAACCTAGGCTAAAATAGCATTCACCTGGTTAGCAGGGGAAATGTTTGCATCAGAGGATGTTCATGGAACACAGCTCCAGCTTTTGGGGATCTTCAAGGTGAGGTTTGAGGATGCTCTGAGCACCCTGATGTGGTTGAGGTGTCCCTGCTGCCTGCAGGGCTTGGGCTGGGTGACCTTCAGAGGTCCCTTCCGACCCAAATTATTCTCTGATTCTAGGATTCTGTGATTCTTTTGGGGATCTTTGCTCTCCAACACAGAGCCCTGAATGGCAACGGAATGGAGAGGAATGATGGAGCCAGTCTTGGAGGATTCTGTGGAGCTGCATCTTCACTGTGGATTAAATAACCTTCCCCTCCAGCCCCCCCAAGGAAAGGAGAAGCCCCAGCAGAGCAGTTTGGAGCCTTTCTTGCTGTCCAGGTGAGCAGACCCAAGCCCTGCCCGGGGTGACCCAGCAGCACTGCAGGGATCTGTGGAAACCCAGAGTTCTTTCCACAGCTGGGACACATTCTCCCATTTTCTCACCATCTCAACCACCTATTTCTCTGGCACCACAGTCCCATATGAAAAATGCCAGGCAGTGAATTTCCATTTGGCCACAATTCCTGGGCAGTCCATCCACTCTCAGATGTTCTGCACCATGCTCTGCAGACCAGGTCCAGCTCCATGCCCAGCACCAGTGCCCAAGCTCATTAGCCCAAGCTCATTAGCCCAGACCCATCGTGGCCCAGGCAGAACTGAGCCAGCTTGGACCCAAAATTAAACCCAAGCCCTTTTGGGTGGCAGAGAGCCCATGCTAATGGACCTCAGTGGATGGATGAGTGCAGCACCAGCACCATCCTCACCACCTTCTCTGCAGTAATGGGAGGCCACCCCCCCAGGCTTGTTGTGTAGGCAGGATGTGTGCATTTTTCCTGGCAGCAAAGAATATTTGGTGAAACTAAAAAGGATTGGTTGGAAAGGAGGACATGAACCCCAGGGCCACCATTCCCAGCAATGCTGAGCGTGGCTTGTCCAGAGAAACCACCCGCAGTGACAGTGCCACCACTGTCCCCAGGTGGGGAGCATTTGGCTCGGTCAGGTGACTCTAAAACCGAGAGAAATAAATTAGATGTGAAGAGGAAAATAGCTTTTTTTCTCCTGGGAAAGGAAAAAACGTTTTGGAATCATAGATGCCCTGCTAAAAATATTTGGTGGCTCCAAATAGCAGCGCGTCTGTGTTTATGTCACAGCTCCAGGAACCAGACCCCGAGGCAAATGCTCCTGTTGGTGCACAAGGAAGACACATGCACAGCAGTTGTGACGTTTATTTCTGAAGTATTATTTCCCTCTTAAAAGAACTTTTTTTTGACCAAACGTGTAGGTTTTTTGACAGGGTTGAAGGGAGATCCCTCACCGCGCCGATCCTGGAGGGATCGGGTCCTGGGGACAGGGGCAGGGTTGGCTGCCAGCATCACCACATCCCTCTCCCTGCCAGCCCCTGGGGGCTGAATTTCTTGGGGAGCTAAATGGCCCCTCCTTTTTTCCCCCCCGAGGGAGAACCAGCAGCTCATTACGAAAAGTAATTTTTGCAAATTCCTGCTGGAAAATCCTCGCCCAGCAGCGCGTGTGGTGATCGTACACGGGCTCATAGCTAGATGAGCTCCTGCCCATCTGCTGGCCTGGCAAGCTGCCTGCTCACCAGATGGCATGCCTGATTTGCAGAGGCAGAGGTGCCAAAAAAAAAAAAAAAAAAAAAAAAAGATGGATTTAGATGACACCGTTAGTGCCACCTCTTCTGCCTTCCCTCCACGGTGACAGCTCGGAGAAATCAGTGCCACGGCAACAAAGAATTCCTCCTCATGAAACACAGGAATTAAAGATGGAAAAGACTTATTAGGTCATCGACTCCATCTCCTTGCCAGTGCCTGATCATCACATTCATCTTCCCAAATGTGAATATTGCTGTGGAAGACAAAAAAAAAAAAAAAAAAAAAAAAGAAGACAGACTCTGCTTCCAGATATCGGCAGTTGCCAACAACGTGAGCAAGATTTCAGCTCGTGCCTGAGAGAACCGTGGGGACCATATGGGGTGTCAAAATATATTACACAAAAGTTCAGCCTGAAGGCAGTCTACGTGAGAGGAGACCCCATGACAGACACAAAAAAAAAATGTTCAGGTTTCTGGGAGGATCTCATGGCAACGGTGGAGCGTGAGCCACAAGATGTTGGGTGGATAAGCAAGAGCAGATACAGCCCTGAGCAACCCAAGGGGTGGTGAAGAGGAGGTCACCAGCACAATAAGTAGCTGAGGACACAAAAAGGGACATAAGTGGCTCTGAAAGGACAGCTCATCTCCATAGGTATCTTTTTCCCCACCATCCCCATGCTCCATCATGAGCTTTCAGGATAAATGTACCGAGGTGCTGAGCATCTGACGTGGCAAACACCAAGCCCTGCTGTGCTGTGCTTCCCAAAACACAAGTCCTTGTTTTCTAGTTGGGTGGTGGTAGCTTTACCAGCATCCATTTGGAAACCACAAGCTCCCTCAAGCTTTTCAAAAACCTTTCAAACCTGCTCCAAATCTGATTTCAAGTCTCTTGGCCAATCTGAAGGGAGGAGGAGTTCAGCCACATTTCAGGGTGAATATGCATAGTGATGATAAACACTGGACTTAAAAAAAAATATGGAAGAAAATGGCAGAATCAAAGGAGTTCTACCTAAATGTTGCCCTAACCTTGACATAAGGGTAATTAACACCTCATTTTATGGCAAAATACAAGGGTGGTTCCTGGTTCTTGGCTTTTCCCTGAACTGGCTGCTTTTACACTCTCATTCTTATTTTTCTGTCTCTCCTTGAGTCCACTGTCAATCCCTAAGGTCAGGCAGATAACACAAAGAAAATTCAGCCATTCAGTTGATGTTTTTCCAGGATTTTCAGGTCCTACCTTTCCTTCCTGGCTTGCAGGAAGCAGAATTGCTCAGTTAACCTAACGAGGTGGAGCTTCCAGATTTCCAGGTGCTTGGCAGCTCAGCTCTTGAAGCCCCTGGAACAACTCCATCATTTATTTTCCCTGGCACCTGTGATGGGAGTGATGCCCCTGCCCAATTCCAGATGAGTAAATAAATGGGAAGGAAGGAGAAGGAGCATCCCTGGAGATCCAGGACATCTCTGTGGTTTGCAAGAGGAAAGGGGAGAAGGTTTTGATGTCTGGTCCAGCAGCAGCAGGAGAACCAGGGAAGAACCTTGACACCCAGGTTGGTGATCAATGTTTTAGGAGCTGGAAGGAAGCAGGAAGGCAGAGCTTTTTATTGTTTTAATTTTTGCTCAAAAATCAGAGCTTTTGCTGACTTGCTGACCTCCTCTCTTCATCTGCAGCACCAGCCAGGACCCAGGGCTTTATTCCCCATGAAAAAAAAAAAAGCACCAAATGGTGCTAAATGCCTGGGAACAGCTGTGATGCATCACCTTGTCCATGTGCTGGTGGAGAATTCAAAACAATTCTTATCAAGTCTTATTATTTTCCACATCCCTTTGCAGTACTGGCACGGAGCAAGGATGGAGAGGGGAGGCTCTGCCCTTGTTTTACACTCTGGGCAGAATTTATTCCAAGTGTAGGGGTAATATAGCACTAGGGGGTTTATTATTTTCTTAAAGAAGATCATTGGGAAAGTCTGCAGAAAGACTTTGGAGGGGAGCCCTCAGTCTTTTGTAATCTAATTAACCAAAAAGACTGCTGAAAAATACCCATGAAGGAGAATTCAGTCAGAAGAAGTGTTCTTCAGCTGGTGTGACATCGGGTGGGTTTGGGGTTTTTTTGTCTTAAAAAGGGAGAGGAGAAAATCCTCGCTTTGCTTGGCTTAAAGATAAATCCCATCAAAAGGAGCAGCTGAGAGGGCACAGCTCCCAAGCCCCCATCCCTTCAGTGCCCTGATCAGATGGGTGCCCCGGGGCAGGCAGCTCTGAGCACCCCATAGAGCTGAGCACCCCTACCCCATAGGCAGCATCTGGCCTGGAAGGAATTGGCTGTAACAGGCAGAGGGGCCCTGCAGTGACCCCAGGGTGAGCCAGAGCCCTCTGGGGAGAGATGAGGACACTTTGCTGCCTACAAGCACAAGACAAACCCATTAAGCACCTTTCCAATTGTATTCTCTGCCCCACATCAAGCACAACCACCGTGGGGGATGCTCAGAGTTATTGTTCCCTCCCTGCTAAAATGAGCAGCGAGCTTGAACGTGGCTGGTTTCCTCCTTTTGCTTTGGTTTTTTTCGTTATTTTCTCCCCTCCCTGTGAGGAGCAGAACCTCTCAGGCAGTGATGCGTGGGTGCTGAGTGCTCCCCAGCCACAGCACTGAATGGGGATGCTCTTCTCCTGGTCCTTTCTGGTTTTTCACGCTCTGTCACTCCTGGGAGCACATTGATAGGAGATGTCAGTCAGTGATCATTTACAAAAAAAAAGGCTGCTCATTTTGTGTCTTGGGAAAAGAGAGGAGGATGAGGAGCAGTCTCTGGGGTTTTTTCCTTGTTCTGTGGGGCCTTTGTTTTGTTGTGGATTTTTTTTTGTCGCTGTGTTTTGTTGGTTTTTTTTTTTTTTTTTCTTTCTTTCACAAGCAATAAACAGGAATATCAAAAAGTGAAGCCTGCTTGAAAGAATGGCAAGTTTCCAACACACCAGCTCAGAAAGAGATATAAAAGCACAGCCAAGCATTGCAGCCACCGGGGCTGGAAGGAGAAAGAGTCCTTTGGGGTTAGCAGCTTGCCCTCTGGGAGCCAGGGTTTAGAGGAGCAATTAGAACCTGACAAATAAGGATAAGAAAAAAGAAAACGTGCCCTATATTTCTGTGTCTGGAGCAAGCTTTCCCCCCCAAGTAATGGGGGGAAAAAAAAACCCACAACAAAACAACCTCTAATCTATGGATAAGCAAAAGCTTTTTCTCCAAAGAACTGAGATGCTTACCCTGGCTTCCCAAAACACATCAGCAAAGGCTGGGAAGGACCACAGCAGCCTGGCCAGGAACAGCAGGTCCCTTCCACACCATTTCAGAGGCTCTTGTGATCTGTATTAACTTTTCTGCTCACCCCTTATTCCCAGATTTCCCTCTCCAGTTGCAGGACCTTGTGCCAGTGAGAGAGCTTCCAGAAGCCTCTTCTACACCTTGTCAGTCCTCAGCCCCTTGCATCTCACCTCGACGTGGCTGCTTTGCTAAGACAGAGTAGTTTTATGTGCCAGGTACTCCAAGGTCCAGTTTTGATTCTTCACATCACTTTTCGAATTCTTGGGGAGACCTCTCCAGCAGTAAAGAAACCCAGAGATCTCCTGCTGTGGGAAACAAATCCTGATGCTCTCAGTGCTGTGAATGTTCCCTGGTCCAAAGCTGAAGCCAGTGAGATGATGGATGTGGCTGCTGTCATCACGGAATGATGGAATCATTAAGGTTGGAATCACCAAATCCAATTATCCCTTGATCCTCCCCTGTCCTTCAGCAACCACAGGGGTTGGAAGGTGCCCTCCAGCCACACCTGGGCATCTTCACCAACCTCTCTGTGACAAATCTGAGTGACCTGGTCCCCAGAGATGCCACAACTATGGGACTGGGCACCCCAAACTCCCCAGGGGTGAAGCATTTCCAGATGACAGCCACAACCTTGGGTGCTTTTCATCTTCTGGAGGTGCCTCTCTTGTCCCCATGGAGCACCCAGCACCTCAGCTGGGCTGCATCAAACCCTGCACAAGGTGCAACCCTTTCCCTCCTGCCTGTTTCTGGCAGGAAAAAGCACATCCTTAGCTTTAAACCATCCATTTCTTCCACCTCCTTCTGCCCAAGCTGGATTTGCAGACCAGGTTTCATTTGCTTCCTGGGCTTTGCCCTCTCTGCTGAGCAGCAAAATCAGGGAGAAGAGGATGAAATGGACTCGTGTCACTTGGAAGGAGCTGGGCTGGTAGGAAGCAAAGCATTTCCTCTCGGATTCACTAAGTGGAGCCAGCATTTTCAAATCAACACTCCTCTTTTAGGAAAACAACTCATTATTCTTTCATTGAAGCCCGAGCCAAAATCTGGCGAGTTAACTAAAGTTAGAAAAATGCAAATGTTGTATTAGTTGGGCAGCCTGCACTTAGGTTTGATTCACTCAGACTCCTTCTGTCCACACAGAATTTCTTTCCCCTGTTTATTTTTGGGATTAACTGGAAGCAAAGGAACCACCTCAGCCCCTTTGTTCCACAGAGCGGGGATGGATGGACACGGATTCACCCCCCAGGGATGCTCCAGACCCTCCATGCCAGGGGACTTCCAGGGACAGGGCCACCTCCTGAGCTTCTCAGGGCTTTGCCAGCCCTCCTGATCCCTCTGCAAGGGCCAGGGGAGGTGGTAGGCAGGGGGGCTCCCAGGGTTAATTCATGGATGATTTTTGGGTGCCTCCAGCCCCATGAGCCAAGCAGGGCTTGGACTTGGGTGATGGGAGTGGGGCAGCATCCCTGGGCTTGGTCCTGACCAACTTGTCTGAGGGAGTGATGGATAAACAGGATGCACCTATTATTTTCACCTGAAACTGCCCTTGAAAGACAGAATATTCCAGGGATGCCCAGCCCACCTCTCCATTCCTCCATGTGAACCCACAGCAAGAGCCAAAGGCTGAGGTGCTGGAAGCATCAGCAAGATAAAAAGCTCCTTGCTGTTCAGGTGCTTTTAAAGAAACTTGGAGGTTCCCAAGAAGAGCAGCCACAAGCTGCAGAGCTCCTCTTTCCATGGTTCCTGGTGCTGTTTGTTATTTTACCTGATGTTTACACCATGCTTTTAGTGTGGTTTGGATCCAGCCACAGCTACTGCAATCTGGTTGTGAGCCTTTTCCCCTGAGCCAGCCTTACAGTTCCAGTGGTGCTGATGATACACAAATAAAAGCAGTTAAAGAACAAGCTGGGATCCTCTTGTGAAAGGTAAAAATGTAAGGGAAGAGGGCTTAATCCTGAAGGATGCACCTATTAAAAATCCAAATAAACCCATTGCCTCCCCATGAGGTGTCCCAGCAGGGGGATTGGGCTGGAACTCTGATTTTAAAGGGCAGCCATTTCATCTCTTGGTTTTTTTGTCACCCATCCCCTTCCCTGCTTTGCTCTTAAGATGGGGAAATCGGGCTGAATTGGGGAGAAGCTTTCAGGGGAGCCCCTTCCAAAGATCACATCCCTCCAGGAGCACCTCTGCACCAACACGAATCCATGGGGAAAAGGAGAGAAATCCTCTTCCCTGTGCAGGAAACCAAACCAAAAACCTCAGCTAAAATTCTAGTTGTGTTTGCAACAAATTCAGAGCAGGTGGGGGTTGCAGGAACCTTTGTCCCCACGGTTGCAGATGAGAATCCCTTCAGCCATGGTGTCTTTGGGGAAGAAAAGAGAAGGGGGAAGGTGTTGCTTTCAGAATTAAATACATCTGGGGAATGTAAGAGAACCAACATGAAGAGCAAAGTGGGGACCTGAGGATTACCCTGACTGCACCAAGACATCAGCCACAGCCAGCCAAGAAAACGAAGAGCAAATTTGATACCTGCTCCTTGGTCAGCTTGGGTTTTATTGGCTGCTCCACTCCTCACAGGCCACATAATTAACTGAGAAAATACAGCTGACATTCTGAAGCACATTATTGCCTCACCAGTTCATTTACGAGGTGAAATGGTAAATTTTCTGGAATTTCCAAACCCCACCACCAGCGTTTTACCAAGAGGAGGCGAAAGGAGCTCAGCCAAGATTTTTGTTAAATTATTTCACTGGCAACGCCTTCCCTTTGGGAGCCCCTCTGGGGGACACTGTAAAGGGGGTTTGCTTTCTGAATGTGTCAAGCATTTAATTTCTAAAATAACATTTCTTGCCCTTGGCACTCCAAGTGATGAGTCACTTGGCAAACCCTGGCCCACGCTGCAGAAGGCCGTGGGGAAAAGAACTTCCCAAGAGTGTTTGCAAAAAGGAAGGGGAAAAGCAAAGGGTTGGCCAAGATTTCCAAGAGCATCACTGTGTTGGAGCCCCAAGCACAGATAGGTGAAAACAGGGATTTCATGGTCTGATTCCAGAAGATCTTGCAGCACTGAGGTCTCCAGGAGGAGCCAAGAAGCAAAGTCTTGCCCAGCCCATGGGGAGCAGAATGAGGTCCCTGGGCTCGAGGAGAACAAGGTGTCCCCCCACATGGTGCCACCTCAGGGGACATCAGGAATCAGTTGACTTGTGAAAACTTCAGCACATAAATGTGCACCACCTGGAGGTGTCCAACCCAAGAGGTTTTGGCAGATTTTCTTCTTCCATGAGCTATTTCTATCTCCAGAGTCTAACCTGGGGCAGCAGTCACACAGCCAATGACATCCAGTGCCAAACCCTGGCATTTTTGAAGCTGCATTTTTAGGCATTTCAGAAGATGTCCCCCTGAGGCTTTCCCACTGAAAGAAATCTAAGTGATCCCTTAGACCTGCTGCAAAAGACTGATTCTATTTTTTTTTTTTTTTTTTTTAAATTCTGGCCTGGAGCAGGAACCAGGGCTGTAAGGACAGTCATCCATGCAGAAACCTCAGCAGATAATCCTCATTAAACCCCATTTAGTATCATTGGTTCTAGGGATAATTAACAAAGCAATCAGCTGGAAGAACCCCTAAGAAGTATGGATGGTATAACATAAAAACCTCTTCCACATGACCGAGTAAGGGTTTCAGTGCTTGTGAGAAAGCCTTAAATGTCTTTTATTTAGGCAGAAACCACGTGTGTATTTTCCAATATAGACACAGAAATTCTTTAGGCTTTCTATCCAAATTATTTCAATGAAGAAAAAACTCAACTGACTCATGAGGGCCCCCCTCGTGTACCCAGGAGAAACCCCCCTGAAGGGGCACTGATGGTTTGGAGCTCATCCTCACCTTGACCACCATCCCAACCTGACTGCAGCAAAACCTCCCCACGTGAGGCAGCAGCATCCATCAGCAGCCAATTCATTACAGGAAACCCAGAGAGGACAATGAAACCTGCTGAAACACAGGGCTGAAGGCCAAGGTTGGGTTTCCAGGGAAACCACAGCATTGTGGTTGGGAACTTTTTGTTTTTTACCAGTGCTGCCCACGGCGTTTCGGCATCGCTGCTCTCCACCAGCATTCTCCCTCCAGCCTGGTGTTAGGACTCCTCTAGCTGTGATTTCTTACTAAAAAGATAAAAAAAGGGATTTATTTTTTTTTTCCCCTCTTCCCACAATTTTCCCTTTTATCTTAATAAAGACACAGCCAGATATTCTCATACATATCTTGGCCCACACTTTGATCTCCTTGGCTCCTGCCCATCGCTGGGAACAAATGAAGTGACCTCAGTGGGGCTGCAAAGGTAAGGTTGGTATTTATCAAGAGCAACTCCTACGAGTCTCATTTTCATTTTTCCTGCAGTCCAGCTGGGGTATAAATCAACCAGATATCAGGGACCCTTCATCCATGGTGATGGATCTTAGCACAGCTGTCATCAGGAGGACAGACAGCCCCGCAGGGAGATTTGGGGGATCTGTCTACTCTTCCTCTGCCAACCAGCCAGTTGTGTCATCCCTGGTGGAAATGTTATCACACAGTGGGGAAAAAAATGGAAAAAAAAAACCAAAAAAAAGAGGGGGGTTGCTCACAGTAATAATAAATGACTTAGCCAGACCATTCATATTGTCCAGTCAGAATTTTCATCTTTTATCTCCATGTCTTTAAATTACAAGGGAATTTCAGGGCTTTTTACAGAGCGTTCTTTGAACAAGACAAAGTATTTTTAGAGACTCAGCTTTAGAAGAGAAGGGCAGAGAGCAAATCAGCAGTGTTTTAATGCTCAGTATCACTTCTCTCTCCAGCTGAGGACCCCAGAGCATCTGGGCACACTGGAGATGCCTCTGCTCTACCAAACCCTCCCTGCTCCCCCCTTGTCTTCCTGAGGTGGAAAATTAGGGTGATTTTTCCTGTATGGTGTAGATCAAGAACTGACCTTGGCCCTGGATGTGCTTTCATACCAAGTGGCCCCAGTGCCACGTGGCTGCACGTGCTAAGAAGTGGAAAAGGAGGAAAAACCTGCATAAACATGGAAGTTAGAGCACTGACATGTTTGGTGAGTATGTGCATAAATATCTTCCCTTCTGCTTTATCTCACATGTTGTGTCTGCTAGCTCTCCCCCTTGACCTCTTCCTCCAGGAAAGCTGGGCAAGGGTTTTTTACAAGGCCACGGAGTGATGGGAGGAGGTGGGGGATGATTTTAAGGTGAAAGAAGGGAGATGGAGGTCAGATATTAGGATGAAATTCTTTGGTGTGAGGGTGCTGAGCCCCAGGCTTCCCAGAGAAGCTGTGGCTGCCCCATCCCTGGCAGTGTCCCAGCCCAGGCTGGATGGGGCTGGTGGGAATTATCCCTCTGGGTTCCCTGGGTGATGGGTTTAACCCCGTGGCCCAGGGCTCCCACTCCCCATTCCCAGCACAGGGAATTTGGGTTGGGTTTTAATGCCTCTCCCAAGAGGTCCTTGGCCCCAGTGGCCCCCGTGGCTTTCATTCCTGTGGTCCCTGAACACACACCCTCCCTGAGCTGTTTATACTCCCTGTCCAGAGAGATTTTTCTGCTGAAGCCCCAGCAGTTATTGGGATTTATGTTTGCCCACACACAGCTGGGGAGAGCAAACAGCAAACGCTGGAGGGGTCATGGGGGGCACCCTCTGCTTCAGCTGTAGGATTCTTGGTTCAAGGTGAAGCACATCCTTGCTGTCACAATGCTGCTCCTTTCAGCCCTTTCATCCTTGTTTTGTTGATGTTTGAAATCCCTGGGAGAAGCAGGTGCTTTTATATCCATCTGGATAATGCACCCAACTGCTCCAAACCAGTAATTACTGGGAATTTCCCCAGTGCAATCAAGTATTTATCAGCAGTGGGGACTTCTGCACAGAAAAATGACATATTAAAGGGCACTGCATTACAAAAATCAGCACACATTAAATAACTTTTACTTGGAGCCTAAATCTATGCTGGAACATCCCCCTCGGAGGTGTATTTAAGTGTGTGCACACATCAATTTAATTACAGCACTGGTGCTATCAGGAGGAGAAATGAGGTTACATGGGCCCTGGCAAGCATTAACTTCTCATTTCCATTTAAAACACATCACTTCGTGGTAAGAAAATGGGATAATGATCAGAAGTCCATCTCTTTCACCAAAACCTCCTTTGTTTTCATTTCAGCGCCTCCTGCTCTCTCACTGGGGCTCAGCTGAAGGGGCTCAGGGGAAGGAGCATCCCCTAAACCTTCTTCCACCTCCTTTTTCTTGGGATGCTTGTGGGAGCCTGCTCTCCCCCAAAGCCAGAAAATGCTATTTCCTAATAATGTTCTTCTTTTATATAAAAATAGGTGCATCAGCTGTTAGGGAGACACCAGACTGCAGCACTAATGTGTGTGCAAACATCTTCATCTCTTCCCCTCCTCCTCTCTCCCCAGGGGCAGGGCAGCAGCTCTGCTCTCTGCTGCCATTCCCAGCTGAGTCCCCTCTTGCTTTTCATTCAGGAACCACCAAACTTTGGCAGAAGGAGCAGAGCAAGAAATCATTTGAGCTCTGGGTCCCCCAGCCCCTGACAGGAGCAGCACATCAGTCCCTCCCCGGGGCTGCTGGCTGGGCCTTGCTCCAACACCTCTCTCCATGAACCAGTTTAATATTATCATCTGGTTTCCTACTTTTCCTACTTCCCAGTTTCACCTAAATCTCAGTACTCAAGCTCCTGGGTCAGAAAAACCTCTCCTGTAGTTACAACTGAGTTATTCCTGCAGGGGAGGCACAGGAGGCAGAGGTTGGTTGGTGACATCTCATGACTACAAAATCATCTGATGCTTCCCCAGCTGCAGCAACCACCTCCAGATTGCTGGCTGGCCACTCTTAGAGCCTCTGCAGAGCTTTGGAGGCAATGAGGACCCACAGCAAGGATTAAATGAAAAAAAAAAAAAAACAAAAAACCAACCCAAAGCAACAAGGAACCTGCTGCCACCAACATAGACCTCCTGGCACCAGGGATGAACAAACTCAGGACACATTTGCCACTGCTGTGTCTCCTTGTACACATCTGGGCACCTGGGCAACAAATGGCTCTGCTGGGTTCCAGCCCTGCCAATCCTCCTCATCCATCAGGAATCCTCCTCATCCATCAGGAATCCCCCAACCTCTCAGCTCTGGAAGCTGCTGGAGGGGTCTCTGGATGTTTTCCCCCTCTCTTGGCTGGTGGAAAAGCATGGACCTCAACACATGTGCAACAGGATTAGGGGCTCCTGGTATTCCACAGCTGGATTTGCCAACCAGACCCTTGCTGCACAGACCTGGGAGGTCAGGCTTGTAAAATTTGGGTTTACGAGCCCCAAGCCTCGTCCTGGTTTATTCCTCATCACCTCCAGACACTGCTGCAGGAGGCAGGGAATTTGTCAGGCTTGCCACACTGTCCAAACTTCTTGAGAACACCTTCCCACACCATCCTCCTACCATGGGCCTTGGGGATGAAGGTGTTGCCCAACTCGTTGGGTTCACCAGGGTTCAGTGAGCATTGGGGTCCCCACAGGAGCTGCCTCTGAGCAAAGCTCAGCCCAAACCATCCCTGTAGCAGTCAGACCAGGAGCAATAAAAACAACTGCCCCTGGGAATGGATCTTCTAGGCAGAAGAAGGAAGGGCTGTTATGTGTTTTCCTTTATGTGGGGTGCAAAGGTCACATGAATCAAATCATAGAATCCTAGAACTGGCTGGGTTGGAAGGGACCTCAGAGCTCATCAAGTCCAACCCTTGCTCCACTCCCCCCGTGGTTCCCAGCCCATGGCACTGAGTGCCACATCCAGGCTCTTTGGAAATATCTCCAGGGATGGAGAATCCACCCCTTCCCTGGGCAGCCCATTCCAATGGCTGAGCACCCTCTCCAGAAAGAAATTCTTTCTAATGTCCAACCTAAACCTCCCCTGGCACAACTTGAGACCTCTTGTGCCCTCTTGTCTTGCTGAGAGTTGCCTGGGAAAAGAGCCCAACCCCCCCCCGGCTCCAACCTCCTTTCAGGGAGTTGGAGAGAGTGATGAGGTCTCCCCTGAGCCTCCTCTTCTCCAGCCTCAACACCCCCAGCTCCCTCAGCCTCTCCTCATAGGATCTGTGCTGGATCCCTTCCCCAGCCCAGTTGCCTCCTTTGGACCTGCTCCAGCACCTCAATCTCCTTCCTGAGCTGAGGGGCCCAGAACTGGACACAGGACTCAAGCTGTGACCTCCCCAGGGCTGAGCACAGGGGCAGAATCCCTTCCCTGGACCTGCTGGCCACGCTGTTCCTGAGCCAGCCCAGGATGCCATTGGCCTTCTTGGCTACCTGGGCACACTGCTGGCTCATGGTCACCTTCCTGGCAATCCAGACTCCAGACTATTTATGATAAAAGCAGCAGCCTTTGGACTGAGAACTTCCCAGAGCCTGCATCAACCTGGGCCCAGAGTTTACAGCTTTGAGGAGTCTGTTGTGGAGAAAAGAGAGCTGGGATCCAAATCCTTCCTGGATTTGAGTCTGGCAGCTCATGACTGAGCTGCTTCAGATGTGGTGCTGGGACCCCAGCCTCCATCCTGCTCTGTGGGGCTGAACCCTCAGTGCCCACGAGCACGAAACCAGCACTCACAGGATCCTCTCCAAGCACAGCTACATCACAGCTTGGCAAAGATACAATCTTCACCAGGCTCCGGATGGAAAAAAAATGGGGAATTTCTGGTGCTTTTTGCAAACCCACACGTCGCTTTGTTTAGTGCAAGGATGGAGGGGTAGAGAGGGGGAAGGCGAGGGGGCCCCTCGCTCCAGATTAGACCCAGATGGCCCACAGAGGTGGGGAATGGCCTTTGCCTTCTTGATGATGAATGCACAAATCCCTCCTGCAGCTCTCTGAACCCTCGTGTTGGGAAATGGATGGTGATTGATTAGGAGAGTATTAACCTTGTCCTTCATAATAGGTCGTCGGGTGATTTTATCACGTTTTAATCCATTTATTTTTCTTTTTTTTTTTTTTTTTTGCCTTCACGCCGAGCTCCTTCCTAAGGAAAGGATGATGATGGGTGGGGGGCAGTGTTCAGGGAGTTTGATGATAATTTTTTTAATGCTTGCCTTTTCTGAGTCAATACTTTTATTTATTTTTCTTTTTTTTTCTTTTTTTTTTTTTTTTTTGGTAGCTGTGATGGGGTGGGATGAGATACCCATTTGCCAAGATTTATGTGACCAATGGCTGTGAATTCCCTGTGTCCTTGGGGTGCTGCAGGTTTCAGGGAGCAGAGCACAGGCAATAGGTTTTTAGGCTCTTGGTCTGCTCAACACCATGATTATCTCTCCCCCAAGTCAGAAGGCATTTGCTGTGCCCATCTGAGGGTAAAATCCACTGGAAAAATCACCCTGTGAGCACAGTGACCATTTCTGATTTATTCCCTGTCCTATTCAAAGGGGGTGATGAGCTGTGAACACCCAAGTTAGACAGTTAATGAAAGAAAAAAATATAAAAATAAGTAAGTTAATTAAAGACATAAAGAAAACCACTTGGCTTTTAGCACAGATTTGTGAGCCCAAGCGTGGGGGCACCTGGTGAGACTTTGGAAAGCACCAAAGACCAAATTTCCCATGATTACATCTTAAAGAAAATCCTCCCTTCTTCCCTACATCTTCACTGGAGACTTTTCTGTTTCCCACCTCTCTTCTCCAGCTCTGTGCTGGGTTTTGGTTGTTTCATCAGACCCAAGGCTGAGCACTTTCTGCACAGCTCTTGCTGATGCTCAGGTGGATGCCCTTTTAGTTATTTATGTATATATATTTTTTTTTATTATTATTTATTATTATTTTTATTTTTTTTTCCTGGTTGTTCTGTCAGGAAGAGATGACTGTGTTCTCAGCTCTGGTTTTGGGCCAGCAAGCAACACCAGAGCTGGAACAAGACCTAAAATAGGGTTCCCAGTTGAGAATTTAATGGGTTGATAACTACCTGGGGAGTCAGATGGTGGCTGTGGACCAGGTTTGTTCTGCTTGGCTGGAATGAGTTTGGGGTGAAGAAAAGAAGAGAGGGAATCAGGGCAGCCACTAAGTCCTAACCATATTTCTCTGTCCCTTCATAATCCCATTAAGTTCAGGGTTTCTCAGCTGGAATGGCCCCTGCAGCAGTGCTTAGAAAGGGGCCAAGCATGATGTTTGGGTTGATGTAGATTAAAAATGTGGAAAAAAGGCAATTTTTCAGGAAGAAAACCAAACCCAAGGGAGTAGCCCAGGCCTGGGACAGAGAGGGATCCCACCCCAAGCTGCCCAAGAGGAATTTGGGGTCTGCAGAGGAGAAGGGGCCGTGGTTGCCCTCAGATGAGGCTTCCTGGGAGCTGATCTCAAAGCTGGGGAAGTTGAGACATTTTGTGATTAAACAAATTTCTCAGCCCCAGTGAGGAAATCTGTTGGGATCACAATGCACTGAGTCACAGTTTGTTTCCTATATGTTTTAGGAGGAAACTCCCCAGGATTTAGGGCATCCTCTCCCTGGAGCAGAGCTCCTTACACTGGGTTGACTGCAAACTCTCTCCAGGCTGTGGAGAAAAGAGGATTTCACCCAAAATTTCCCTTTGAGGGGGAAAGATAACACCAGCTTCTTGTCTCAGATGGAATTGTCCACATTTAACCCAGGTTTTCACTTTGTTTCAGTTCAAACATCACTGAGAAAAATACACACAGGAGGTATTTCTGTGGTGTCGATTTTGAGACTTAACTGAGAAACAAGGACAACAACAACAAAAAAACCCCAACCAAATAATAAAACAGCCAAAGGAAAGGTTGCAAATGTCTTTCTGAGAGATGCCTGAACCTGCTGCACCTCTTAATAAGATTTAGGAAGATCAATATGTTGATACAATATTCCCTGGCCTTGCCTGGAACAAACACTCAGAGAGGAAAGTGGGGCAGGGATGGCTGCAGGCTCAGAGCGTGGATGCAGAATTAGAAGAAATTTCCATTTCCAGAAAAAAAGATGGAGCTTAGGCTTTCTGTTAGTGAAACCCCAGCATGTTCAGGAATTTCACATCCTCAGCAGGATGACAAACTTGGTATTTCCCCTCTCTGATGCAGAATTTGCTCTTTCTGAAGCATTATTCTCAGTTTTCTGGGGCTGAGTGGAGTCACGATCAGGCGCCTTGGGCTTGAATCATTGCTGTGGTGGGGGCTCAAGGTCTGGTGTGGGCTGGGAAGGTTAAAGAGCAGAAAGTGTGAGTATTCTCCCCAAAACACCCAGGAGATTTCCAGTGCCAAAGCTGAGACAGCAACTGAAGGATGAATTCACCCCAGCAAGCATCACTCTTCTTGGATGCTCAGCCACGTTCTTTGTTGAGCCTGTACACTTGGAAAAT
This sequence comes from Heliangelus exortis, assembly GCF_036169615.1. Lineage (NCBI taxonomy): Eukaryota > Metazoa > Chordata > Aves > Apodiformes > Trochilidae > Heliangelus > Heliangelus exortis. The sequence continues at coordinate 1,886,259 of NC_092427.1, forward strand.
ACTTTCCAAAATATTTACTTTCACATGTTTTTAACTATGCTACAGTGTTTTACACACACATTGAAAACAAAAAAAAAAAAAAAAAATAGAAAAGAGCTAAATTTATGCTTTGGTGGATTATTTTGCAGTGCAGGCTGACTCAGAGCTTGCTGTGTCTGCACCACTGCTGGGCTGGGCTTGATGGAGCCTTGGCTCTTACTTTATCTGCCTGCTCCTAATGAGGATGAGGAGATCCTCAGCTATTCCTGAAAAGGCTTTTTTTTTTCAAATACATTTCATTAAAATGGTTTTAGACCCAGTAAATCAGGTCATGGACATGAAAGTTCAGGAAGAACCCACTGTTGGGGGAGGCTGGCAGATGTCAGGGCTGAAGGAGGGTGTTGCACCTTTGTTTTTGTCACTGGTGCTTATGGGTTGGATGGTGAAAAACAGATTTTGAAGGTGGAAATCTGAGGTTCAGCCCCAGAGAGAGCAATGCCCCTGCCTTTCCCAGGAGCCTGCTGCTGCTCTGCCTCCCAAGCCCCTTGCTCAGCACTTCTGACCTGGCAGAAATAATTATTCTCACAGGAGAAAACAACAGCTTGCAAAGCATGCTGGAAAGTTTGGAACTGGAAATGCTGGGGAAAAAAAAAAATTAAAATTCTTCCTTTCCTCTAAGGCTTCCTTTAATGGGCAGACAGGATAATTTGACCCATTGCATCCCTTTTGATGAGCTTTTGCCAAGCAAAAGGAACTCATCATAAAAATAAACCTGGTGCTTCCCTCTCAGCCCAAAGAACCAAACAATTTGAGATTAAAAACCAGGGAGGAGGAAGAGTGAGGTCCCCAAAGTAGGAATTCTCTCCTAGGAGCCCTGGAGCTCTTTGCTGGGAGCCAGCTGGAGTTGATTTGGCCACAAAATCCCTGAGCACTTGTTGGGGAGCTGCCTGCACCCCCCTGCCCATAGCCCCACACCATGACCCTGACCTGATTCAGCCTCCTGGCAGAAAATCTGTGAAATTCATTTTTTTAATTGAGTTGGAGCCCCCACCTGTAAGAAATCAAAAGAGAAAACCCAATCCAGGCTCTTCTGCCCAAACCAAAGGTCTGATTCTCCACCCAGCTGCAGCTTCAACCTCTTCACATTTGCTGTAACAGAAACCCTTGCAAAAAAAAAAGAAAAAAAAAAAAAAAAGAAAGAAAACCAACAACAAATAAACTTGTTCAGAGAGATGTTTGGGGTCACTGCATGAGCTGTCACCCTCAGTTATCTCCAACATGTCACTGTAATGCATATTTATGGTCCTGCATGGATCAGGCCAGAGGATGGGACAAGGTATTTTGCCAGGAGTGATGGAGCCCTCCTTTTTTTTTTTTTTTTTTTTGTGTATCTAATTACAGACTAAGTAGATCAGAACCTAAAAAACCACAGCTCGCAAAGGAAGAAAAGGACATGGGAAAAGATCTGAGGTAAAAATATAGTTTTTCAAAAGGAGAAATAGGGGTATGGCCCACCATGGTCATGGAGTGTGCTCTGGCCAAGGGTTGAGTCAGCACTGGGCTATTACCCATAGGGGTGTCAGGGGTTTTATCCCACCAACCCTCTCCCAGTTCATAGTTTCCCATCTGGAATTGGCCTTTTTCCCAGCAGGGCTCAGACAAAGAGCCTGATGCCCTCTCTGTGGTCACCAGGGACAGGAGCAGCCTCCTGGCATCACTCTGCCACGAGGAGAGCTCCATGGAGCTGCTGCTGGAGAGCAGAGCAGAAACCCCTGAGTCCTCTACTGCTCCACATCAGTCACCTTCTCAGCTTTAGGGAACCTTTACACTTATTTTTTTTCCTTGATTTTCTCATCCTGATGAGCCCATGTCCCACCAGAGCTCCCATCTCCTGTTGCCACCTGGGAGCACTCGACATTCCCAGCCCCAATTTGTGCCATTCCTTGAAAGCCCAGCATTGCATCCTGATGCAGGAGAGCTTTAAAAATGCCTCCACGTGTGCCTGCCTGGGTCAGCACACACACCAAGTGCCACCAGACCACAGCCCTGGCTTCTTTCTATGGCTTGGAGTTAAAAAAAAAAATCTCTGCCTCACACTCCCCACAAGCCACAGACCCTTTGCAACAACCCAAACTCTGTCCACTTTTTCACTGTTCTTTGGTTTGTTGTGTTGGGTTTTTTTCCTTACATATGGTAATGGTTTTTCATGAAAAAAAAAAATGTCAACAATTTCTACAGAATGAAAAAAAAATTAATTTCTTTGGGAAGTTCTCTTTTTTTTTTTTTTTTTTTTTTTTGGAAAGAAAACAGTGCTTTTGAAACATTTAGCTGAAAAAAAAACTTTCATTGCTGGGGTAAGTCTGAAAATATTTGGCTTGCTTTCAAGTGCAATGAAAACAGTTTTTGCAACATCCAACTTTACAGTAGAACAGACATTCCAGCCTGCAGGCAGCTCAGGTTCTTACAAATACTTGGGACAGTCAATCCCAGAGTTCCTAAGATGCTGCTTTGCCATTTCAGTGGCAAAAAAGGGACATTTCTTGGGCATCTTTTTGACCCCCAACCAGTGGGTTTGCTATGTGTGTGTCAAGAGCTGATCCCTGCTCTAGGGCAGGATTTTGGAGCCCAACACACCCAGGCACCCAACACCAGGAAAAGTCTCTCCTGAGCTTGAAGAATCCAATGTTAGGTTGGGTTGGAATCACCAAATGGTTGAAGGGACCTTCCAAGGCCATCTGGTCCCATCCCCCTGAAGTCATCAGGGACATCATCCATGAGATCAGGTTCCTCAGAGCCCCATCCAACCTGTCCAGGGATGTCCCCAGGGATGGGGCATCTACCTGGACTTCAGCAAGGCCTTTGACACCGTCTCCCACAGGATTCTCCTGAAAAAGCTGTCAGGCCACAGCTTGGACAGGGGCATCTGTGCTGGGTTAGGAACTGGCTGGAGGGCCGGGCCCAGAGAGTGGTGCTGAACGGGGCTGCAGCAAAATGGCGGCCGTGGTGTCCCCCAGGGATCAGTGTTGGGCCCAGTGCTGTTCAATATCTTTAGTGAGGATTTAGATGAGGGGATTGAGTCCATCATCAGCAAATCTGCAGATGACACTAGGCTGGGGGGAAGTGTGGATCAGCTGGAAGGCAGGAGGGCTCTGCAGAGGGACCTGGACAGACTGGAGAGTTGGGCTGATCCCAAGGGGATGAGGTTCAACATTCCAAGTGCCGGGTCCTGCACTTTGGCCACAACAACCCCATGGGGAGCTCCAGGCTGGGCACAGAGTGGCTGAGAGCAGCCAGACAGAGAGGGACCTGGGAGTCTGGATTGCCAGGAAGGTGACCATGAGCCAGCAGTGTGCCCAGGTGGCCAAGAAGGCCAATGGCATCCTGGGCTGGCTCAGGAACAGCGTGGCCAGCAGGTCCAGGGAAGGGATTCTGCCCCTGTGCTCAGCCCTGGGGAGGCCACAGCTTGAGTCCTGTGTCCAGTTCTGGGCCCCTCAGCTCAGGAAGGAGATTGAGGTGCTGGAGCAGGTCCAAAGGAGGCAACTGGGCTGGGGAAGGGATCCAGCACAGATCCTAAGAGGTCTCAAGTTGTGCCAGGGGAGGTTTAGGTTGGACATGAGAAAGAATTTCTTTCTGGAGAGGGTGCTCAGCCATTGGAATGGGCTGCCCAGGGAAGGGGTGGATTCTCCATCCCTGGAGATATTTCAAAAGAGCCTGGATGTGGCACTCAGTGCCATGGGCTGGGAACCACGGGGGGAGTGGATCAAGGGTTGGACTTGATGAACTCTGAGGTCCCTTCCAACCCAGCCAATTCTGTGATTCTATGATCTCCCACCTCTCTGGGAGACCTGGGCCAGTGTCCTCCCCACCCTGAGGGTGACAAATTCCTTCTTTAAATCTGGTCTGAATCTCCCCCCTTTTGGTTTCAAACCATCACTCCTCCTTCTACCTGCAAAAAATTTGTCCCTGTTTTAGTTCTGGGTCCCTTTGAGTCCTGAAATGAAGCCTTGAGCTTTACTGCAGGATCATTTCTGCAGGGAGGTTGCAGACACAACAGGACCTGGGGCAACAGCTGAAGAAGAAGAACCACAGATAGACTCATCCTGGTTGGAAAGGCCCTTCAAGTCCAACCATTAATCCCACACCACCTTAACCACCAAATCACCTCCTAAAGTGTCACATCTACCCCTTTTTTTTTAATACCTCCAGGGATGGTGACTCCACCACCTCTTTGGGCAACCTGAACCAGTGCTTCACCACCCTTTCAGTGAAGAAATTTTTCCTAATATCTAATCTGAACCTCCCCAACTTGAACACCCAACCTCTTGTCCTCCCCAGAACCCCATATGTCCCTTGTTATTGGAGGTGCCACCAACTTCTGTGCCTCCTGCTTCCCAATTTAGTGTCAAATGGAGCCACAGGGACATTCTGCTGCCTGGACACACAAACCTCCTGCACTGCATTTGCCAAACTGCATCAAGCAACGTGGCTCTGCACGGTGACAGCTCCCCCAGCCATCAACATGACAGAGGAATTGGGTCTAATTAACACTTCCTTAATACCTCCCCAAATAACAAACCTGCTGTTGGGAAAAAAAAAAAAAAAAAAAGAAAGAAAAAAAAAAAAAAGTAGTTTCACACTTCCTTATCAAATTAGGGCAAAATCGCTCCTAATGAGCTAAAATCAATTAGTGGGACACTGAGATGAGTGTATTTGTGCTGTCAGGAAGTGCTATTTGCATAACAGTTTGCAGGGGCAGGGAAGATGCTGGAGGAGCTCCTAATGAGGAGCTGCTGAGGGAAGGTGCTACCAGACAGCAAATTGATTTTTGAAACTTCCAGACAGCATCAGCTGGCACCCAGGGCCAGGACCATCCCCAGGGATGCTGCAGGGTTTTGTTATCACAGAATCACAGGATTGGTTGGGTTGGGAAAGAATTTTAAGCTCATCCCTCACCTCAGCACTGCCAGGGCCACCCCCACCCCATGTCCCTCATCCCCACATCCCCAGGCTCTGAAACCCCTCCAGAGATGATGGGGACTCCAGCCCTGCCCTGGGCAGCCTGGGCCAGGCCCTGACAACCCTTTCCAGGGAGAAATTCTTCCCCAGCTCCAACCTCAACCTCCCCTGGCACCACTTGAGTTGTGCCAAAAGTTCCTCTTGGCCCATCCCTTGCTCCAGACTCTGTGCTTCCAGCCTGATGGATGTGCCCTGGGCAATAAGGAGAGGATTTGGGGGGGATCCCCCAGGGCACCTGAGGTCACTGGTGGGGTGCTGGGGGGTGCTGGGGAATGGAGAGGCTGAGCTCCCAGCACACCAGGAATTCTCTTGCTCCTCCCAGCTCCCTCCCCCCATTTCACAGAATTTCCTTGGCTGGAAAAGACCTTTAAGGTCTGACCTTCAAGGTCCTCAAGTCCAACCATAACCTATAACCATTCCCTGTGTGCTTCCAGCCTGATGGATGATAGGTTGGGTAGATGAATAGCTCAGTATCCCAGGGTTTTCCCCACCAGAGGAAAGGATGTAGGAGTGGAAAATGCAGGGGATGGTGCTCCCACCCCTCACAAGGATTTGGACAGGGACTGGGTGTCTCTGAGCCCTCCTGGTGTCCTCCTGCAAGACTTGGGGGAAGGCAAATGATCTGCTCAGTGAAGTGACATGTTATAGGACAAGAGGTAATGGGTTCAAGTTGTGCCAGGGGGGGTTTAGATTGGATATGAGGAAGAATTCCTCCACTGAAAGGGTTATCAGACACTGGAATAGGAATTCCTGGAGGTAATTCTAAGTTATATAGACACAGTGCTGAGGGGTATGGCTTAGTTAAGGTCTTGTCAGGGTTAGGTTATGGTTGGACTTGAGGACCTTGAAGGTCAGACCCTGAAGGTCTTTTCCAGCCAAGGAAACTCTGTGAAATGGGGGGAGGGAGCTGGGAGGAGCAAGAGAATTCCTGGTGTGCTGGAACCTCAGCCTCTCCATTCCCCAGCATCCCCCAGCACCCCACCAGTGACCTCAGGTGCCTTGTGGGATCCCCCAAATCCTCTCCTTATTGCCCAGGGCACATCCATCAGGCTGGAAGCACACAGGCAATGGGTCCCTGGCTCTCACCCAGCACAAATAATGAAAAATAACCATAATATTTGATCTTTCTGCTCTAGATACTCTCTGCTGGGGCTGAAGGCACTGAGCAGGGATCTGTTTCTTATCTTTGCTTTTTATCTGGCAGACGTGGGGAAAACATTGACTAATGCAAGCAATGCTCTCAGAAAAGTTTTCAGCAGACTTTCTGGCTTTCTGAAGCAAACAGAGACTTTGTCAGGGGGTACTGGGAGTGCTTAGGATCAGCAGAAATTTTTGGACAAAGGGGAGTGTGTCTGTGGTTGACGTTCCTTGGCCAGAACCAGGCATCTGAAAGCCCAAACTGGGGAAGGGGGACATCCCAGTTCATGATCCACCAGGGGACTCTTGGAGAAGTGTAAAAAATTCCCTAAATATTCACAGAACAAGTTGCCAGATGGAAAAAAAGAGACATTAGTTGTCCAAGAACATAAAAATTGATGGTAGCTTATTGCAGAATTTTATGCAAAATAAAAAAAACCCTCCTTTCAATAGCCCCTCTATGGTCTGGTGAGAGCTGTTTTCTCCCTGAAAAAAAAAAATGTTCTCATGTTGTATCTGGGCCTAATGTATAATTTTCACATTACAAGCAGGATTTTTTCAGAGAGCATCTAAAATAAGGTTGCAAAGTCATCTCCCAGAGAGGGGAAGCTGCAAGGTCAGTGAGTAAATGTGATCTGAGCATCCAAGGAGCTGATAGAGCAAACAAGTGGGAAGGGGAAAAAAAATTCCTAAAGGGGATGAGCACCCAGTGCCATGGGCTCTGTAATAAGAAGGAGAAATTCTGGGTACAGGGTGGAGCATCCCCCACACCTGGGACACTTTTGTCTCTTAGGGCATCCTGGAGAAGCTCCCCAGCTGCTTCTCAGCAGCTCATTATCACCATGAAAATGATTTTATTGGGTCTGTGGAACCATTGGCTGGGGCAGCTCTTGTGAACCTGGGGCCCAGCCAGGGCTGGATGGGATAAAGAGCTGGAAAAGGGGGAGCTCTGGATGGTCCTGAAGCCATGGTTGTGAGGGCAGGACAAGTATCCTGGGCTGCTGGAGGGGAGGCTGCTCCTTAAATGAGGAATATGAAGAATATTCAGTGTCATTTCTCATCTTTGGTCACCTGAGGGGAGCACCCAAGCTTTGCCAGTGCTGCACAGACACCGTGTGGAGGGTGGTGAGTACCAGATTTTCTTTTATTATTGTTATTATTATTGTTGTTGTTACTATTTAAAATTTTTAATTACTGGTTTTGCTATTTTTGCTTATTCTCAGTCTTTAAATAGCCCAGAAAGCAGTGCAAGCACCTTTGCCAAACCAGTTCCCCTGTGACTCCCACTCTCCCCATGCACAGGAGGATCCAGGAGTCCTCCTGGCAGAGCTCTGGTGCTCCAAGGGGGTTTGCAAAACCTTTCAGGTGTTTTGTGTTTATTGCTGATTTTATGCTTAGCCAGCACTGAGTGTGGATGTGCAGGAGCACAGGCACACTGGATGGGTTCACTCTGGCACTTGGCACAAGTTTTCTGCTCAGTGTGCATCCTTTTCTAGAATGGTTTGGGTTGGAAGGGACCTTTAAAGGTTGGAAAGGACCTTAGGGGATGCTCTGGGAGTGCTCCTGAACTTGTTGCATGGTTTTATCCCACCCAGTTCATTCCACAGTGACTGTCTCTGCTTCCAGGTGTTTTTATGGTTGTTCAAAAACTCTGAATCCCTGGTGCCCCTTGCCCAAAAGTCCCATTTGGTCCCCAGAGCTCCATCCCTGGTTGTGGTTCTGATGTTCAACAGCAGCTGGGCCTCCAGGGAGGGCTCTGAAAAAAACCAGCCAGAAATGAATCTGATGGGACTGGCCTCATCTCTAGAGGGTTGGAGGAGGAAAAGCAAACACTCTTGCCACCCCTAAGCCCCAAACATCTCATTTCCAGGAGGAAAACTGCTTTTCCTGCCACACCAGAAGGATGCAGTAGAAATGTCCCAGCCAGGGCTGAAGCCAGACCAGGGCAGCTGCTCTCTGGGTTTCTTTTTACCCCCCTCAGAGAGGTGTTGGATTTTTCCCAGCAATGCCCCTCCAGAGCAAAGCCAAACGTTTCTTCTGCTGAGTTTTCTGCTTTTCCAGCCTCTTGGGAAGCCCAGCAGCAAAGCTTCTTTAGCAGCCACCAGGGGCTCAGCTCACGTGGAAGTGTCAGGGGCTACCAGAAGACAAATCCATCTCTTGTGCAATTCAAATGGCAATCAGGGAGCTAGATATTTTTTTTTTTTTTTTTTTTTCTGATTAATACAGGGAAAGTTGGCAGTCTCAGCAGGGGACTGATGAGGCCAATCTGTCAATGTCCTTGGTGGTGGTTTGCTTGATTGCTCCAAGCCAAGGGAAGTGCATAATGAGGAGGAATGATGGGGATGCTCTTTCCCCTCCCTGCTTCAGTCATTTGGATGTTTGCACCTCAGCCTGTGCTGGGTGAGATATTTGGATGGGCTCTCCAGAGGGTTTTCTAATGGAATTAAGGAGTAGGAGAGGATTTCTGCTGGGGTTGTTGAGCTTGGAGCAAAGGAGGCTGAGGAGGAGCCAGGGGGAGTTGGAATCTAAACCCAAGGAACAAGGGATGGGACAAGAGGAACTTTTGGCACAACTCAAGTTGTGCCAGGGGAGGTTGAGGTTGGAGCTGGGGAAGAATTTCTCCCTGGAAAGGGTTGTCAGGGCCTGGCCCAGGCTGCCCAGGGCAGGGCTGGAGTCCCCATCATCCCTGTGAGGGGTTTCAGAGCCTGGGGATGTGGGGATGAGGGACATGGGGCAGTGCTGGGGGAAGGGTTGGACTGCGTGACCTTAAATCTTGATTTTTGCAGCAGGTTTGGTTCTTATGGGTGGTGTCATGGGAGAGAAATGTCCCCAAAGCCCTTGAGGGGGCACAGGGTCCACTGTGAGCAAGACTCAGCCCCAAAAGGGCCATGGACCCCACACCTCTCTGCACATTGCCTGCAGATCCCAAGCCAGCTCCTCATTTCCTGCTGTAGAGCAACCCAAAGGGAGCCCCAGATCTGTACTGACTGAATATTTCAGCACCAGCACAGCTTTAATTACCATGGGCTAGTAAGTCCTATGTAAGTCCTAATTACTCTGGGCTAGTAAGTCCTATGTAGATCCTAATTACTATGGGCTAGTAAGTACTATGCTCTCAGCTCTTTCTCCTGCAAAGCTCAGCCTGCTTTGCAAGACAACCCAGCATCTTTCTGAAGTGCCTTCCTTCCCTTTCCAAACCAAACCCTGGCAAGGACAGCCCTGAAATCCCACCCTGCATCCTTCCAGCCTCTCTTCTGCACCCCCTTCTATTTTTTTTTTTCTATTCCCCCTCTCCCATCCTCCACAGAATTCTCTGATTCCACAGTTCCCTAATTCCAAGATCAGTGGCCCACATCTTCCCTTTATCCCTGGGCTTTCATGTCTTGATCCCCATGGCCAGCTGAGCATCCAGACTTTTTTATTCAGCTTATTTTGTAGGAATAATAGAAAGAAACAGGGAAAGACCCAGCTGGAGGAAGCTGCTGCTCAGATGTTTCTCCTTGGGCAGGAGGAGCAGCAGCAGCAGCACCAAGATGTCCCCATGGCACAGAGCTCCTGGTGGCCTCCTCCTTGCCCCATGCTCAGTGCCCATGGGAACCACCAACCCAACCTCAACCTGAGCACTCATTGCTGTGGATATCAGAGAATTGGTAGGAAAATCCAGAATATAGGCAGAGTTGTCTCAATGCTGTGCTTTGGTTGGGTTTATTTTTATTTTTTTTTCTCCCATGCACCTCAAAAGCCCAACCCTTGGTTGCACGAGCATCCCTGCACCAGGAGAAATGGGAAGGTAATTTTTCCCCCAAAAAAAACCCCCCAAGTTGCCTGTCCCCAGGCAGCTCTCCTCCACAGCTGGTTCTGTCCTCAGGCTTGAAAGCTCTAATACAAGAAACAGCCCTCATAGCCCTCTGGACCATAAATATGATCCTACAGAGCCATAATTGAGCGTATGACCCCTCAGAAAATATTTAATGCTTGCAACAGGTTTTCCTTCTCAGCCCCTTTAGATAAAGAGATACTGGTGGGAAAATCCAGGGAGGTTGTGGCTGGAGTTCAGCAGGAGGACTAATGAGATGGCAAACAATGTTCCTTTTAGGCCCCGGGCTTCAGGAGTCCCAAATTCCCAACATTAGAGCTAACACATTTTAAATTACTTCCCAAGTCCCAGCCCTGAAACTCTGTTTACATTCTGGAGAGCAGCCAAGAGGTAGCTGAATGTTGGGAAGGAATCTGGGCTGGAGCAGGAGGATTTCCCCCAGGACCTACTCCAGGTTATCACTGGGGCTCCAGTCCCCAGCCTGCAGCTCTTCATGGGGTCAGAAAACCCCAGACTGGTTTGGGTTGGAAGGGACCTTAAAATCCCCCAGTTCCAACCCCATTGCCATGGGCAGGGACACCTCCCCCAGCCCAGGGTGCTCCAAGCCCCATCCAACCTTCAACATTTCCAGGGATGGGGCAGCCACAGCTTCTCTGGGAACCTGGGACACCCTCACCCCAAACAATTCCTTCCTAATATTCATTTCCATCTCCCCTCTTCCACTTTAAAGCCATCCCCCCCTTGTCCTGTTGCCGTGTCCTAATTCCTGGTGCCATTTGTAGGGTGGGTGAGGCTGTAGAAGCCCCATCCCTGGAAACACTGAAGGTGAGGATGGGCAGAGGAAGGTGCTGGAGTTGGAGATGTCCCTTCTCCCTGCCTGGAGCTTGCCCTGGATGTCTCCTGTCCCTTCCAACCCCAAATTCTGCTGAGCTTTTGGGATGTGGGGTGTCTGGAGAAGGGGACATGGGAAGTGGCTTTTGCCTCCTGGCTACAGGAAGTGTCCCTGCTGGTGTCCTCTGAGGGCACCTCCCTCCTTCTCAACTTGAAATGCCCATAAATCCCCAGCCTGGGCCAGGGGCTGCCCAAGATCTCCCAGGGATCAATATTTGTCACAACCAGTGTTTTCTTTATGGGTTTTAGTCCTCTGTAATTAATTCATATTCCTCTGTAATTCATATTCCTCTGTAATTCATATTCCTCTGTAATTCATATTCCTCTGTAATTCATATTCCCTTTTGATACACTGAGGTTTATATCTTTCTAACAAAAAAAAAAAATAATAATAATAATTAGTGACCTTTGTGCAGGAGCATTGCCCTGCCATGGCAGCCCTCAGATCTAAGCACTCACTCAGTATTTTCCCCCAGGAGCTGGGGCCACATTCCCCATTATTTTTATTTTTTTTTTTTTTATCTTTCCCTGTAGCCTTGGCTGACTTTGGTGCTAAAGTTGAACTATTTGCCAGCTGCAGGGAGTTTCCAAGTTTGTAGCTCTGGAGTTGCTGCCTCAGTCCATGAATTTCCATCCATATGGACATCCTGCTTTTCAGGGTACTTGCAATGTCAAAAAGAGGGATTTGCCAGACCTGGGTTAGGTTTCAGCCTTTTCACTCACATAGTTTGGAGGAATTAATAGGTCAATTAAATATATACAATATTTATTTTCTTCTGTCAGATGTTCTTCCCTTCCTCATTCCCCAGCACACTTGCTCTGAGTGTTTTCAGCTGGTCAGAACTGAGGGGACCAGGGGTTTATGTGTTTGTTGCTCAAGGTGCTCATCAAAGATGTCAAAAAACCTCCTCGGGCATATTCCTAAAAAACCTCATAGCATCCATAGGAAGTCTGCAGGTCCATCTCCAGAGCCTCAGGTGGAATTAGGGCAGGAAAAGGAAGGTGTTGGTGTTGGCAACCAAATGGTGTGCTGGGGGCAGCTGGTGGGGGTGTGATAAGGCCCAGTGTGAAATATTTCCCCCAGGTCATGGAGCTGGGACAACAATCTGAGCTCACACTTCAGAGGATGAAGTCATCTAATCCATCCCTGCTGCCAGTGCAGAGCTGCTCCTGAGATTTTTTTAATTTTTTTTTTTTTTTTTTGGAGCTCGTCCTCTAAGGTACCATGAACCAACAAGGAACTGGGGCTGTGCCTGTGGCTGCCATAAAGGTTGTTTGGGGACATCCAGAAGCAAGAATTTCTCATTTTCCTTCCTGTTTATGGACATGGGACAAATCTCCAGCCAGTGGGCTGAGTGGGGTTTGTCCCCCCAGCCCCATCTGAGGGGTTTGGAGACCTTCCAGCTCCCAGCCCAGGAGCATTTCAGACACCAAACTTCTTCAGGGACCAAACCATGCAAAGAAGAAGAAGAAGATTCCTGTTGTGATTTTTCCTTCCAGCATCATTTTATACCCACCTGCAAGGTCTGGGATGACCTTCAGTCTCTGAACTCTTCCTTGGGGAGCCAGATAAAGAGGCATTTGCATGCCTGACCCTTTTTTTTCCTGACATTTGCTGGCATGTAGCAAGAGCTTTGTTAGTTCTACGTGATTTCTTTGATCTTGTGGGTTTTATCCTTGCCTTTGATTGCCCAAGAACACTGGAAATGTCTTTTTTGAAAGCTATCAGGGGGTTCTTCATAAATAAGAAGCCACCACCTGACCCTCATTATTCGCTGCTTCCATTTTACATATGCAGAACATGAGTGAAAATACAAAGGGGGAAGAAAAAAAAACCCAAAAAACCTGAGAAATGATGACATGCAGACAAATGCATGTTCCTGCCTCAGCTTTCATGTCCAGGAGCACCAGGAGCCCTCAGATGTCTACAGCAGCTGAGTTGTTACAGCATGATCAATACCATCAGTATTCTTTTATATTTATGCTTTTCCATGCCCACTCCACAATTAAAAACTTGGAGAGGAAAAAAAAAGCCAAAAAAAAAAAAAATAAACCAACCCCCAAACCCATCTAGAATGGGGAAGTGGAGCTGGCAGCAGTTCAGCCCATGACCATGGTGAGGATGGCACAGCAAAGGGGATGTTAGCAGCAATTTTTGATATCACACTCCTGAAAGATTTATTATAAATGTTTGTAAAGTGTTTACATCAATGTTATTCAGGAGATGTGCTGAAAAAAAAAGCCAAAAAAAAAAATAATAATAAACCAAACCCCAAACCAGTCTAGAATGGGGAAGTGGAGCTGGCAGCAGTTCTGCCCATGACCATGGTGAGGATGGCACAGCAAAGGAGGTGCTAGCAGCAATTTTTGATATCACACTCCTAGAAGATTTAATATAAATGTTATTCAGGAGATGTGCTGAAAAAAAAAGCCAAAAAAAAAAAATAAACCAACCCCCAGACCCATCTAGAATGGGGAAGTGGAGCTGGCAGCAATTCTGCCCATGACCACGGTGAGGATGGCACAGCAAGGGAGATGTTAGCAGCAATTATTTGATATCACACTCCTGAAAGATTTAATATAAATGTTATTCAGGAGATGTGCTGGAAAAAAAAAGCCAAAAAAAATAATAAACCAACCCCCAAACCCACCTAGAATGGGGAAGTGGAGCTGGCAGCAGTTCTGCCCATGACCATGGTGAGGATGGCAGCAATTTTTGATATCACACTCCTGAAAGATTTAATATAAATATTATTCAGGAGATGTGCTAAAAAAAAAAAAAAGCCAAAAAAAATAATAAACCAACCCCCAGACCCATCTAGAATGGGGAAGTGAAGCTGGCAGCAGTTCAGCCCATGACCATGGTGAGGATGGCACAGCAAAGGAGGTGCTAGGAGCAATTTTTGATATCACACTCCTAAAAGAGTTAATATAAATGTTATTCAGGAGATGTGCTGAAAAAAAAAAAGCCAAAAAAAAAATAATAAACCAACCCCCAGACCCATCTAGAATGGGGAAGTGGAGCTGGCAGCAGTTCTGCCCAAGATCATGGTGAGGATGGCAGCAATTTTTGATATCACACTCCTGAAAGATTTAATATAAATGTTATTCAGGAGATGTGCTGAAAAAAAAAAAGCCAAAAAAAATAATAAACCAACCTCCAAACCAATCTAGAATGGGGAAGTGGAGCTGGCAGCAGTTCAGCCCATGGCCATGGTGAGGATGGCACAGCAAAGGGGATGTTAGCAGCAATTTTTGATATCACACTCCTGAAAGATTTATTATAAATGTTATTTCAGGAGATGTGCTGAAAAAAAAAGCCAAAAAAAAAAAAAATAAACCAAACCAACCTAGAATAGGGAAGTGGAGCTGGCAGCAGTTCTGCCCATGACCATGGTGAGGATGGCACAGCAAAGGGGATGTTAGCAGCAATTTTTGATATCACACTCCTGAAAGATTTATTATAAATGTTATTCAGGAGATGTGCTGTCCTCAGACAGATCCCTAGGGAGACCCCTGGGAAGGGGAGGGGAAATGCATGGAGGAGAAATGACTTTATTTAATCTTTCTGAAGTCTGATGACAAAGGGTGGTCCGTGGAGGGAAGGAGAAAAGGGCAGGGTCGTGACATTAAATCAGAAAGGGACAAGAGGAAACAAGGCTGGGGGAGACAAAGCCAGGGAAGAAAAAGCCAAGGAAATATGGGATATTTTGATGGGAATTCATTCCCAAACAAACCAGCTGAAATGCAAAGTTCTTCCTTAAGCACCAAGCTCTCACCTGAGAACTCCCAGCTCAGAAGTCAATTAGAAAATAAAACAACAAGAAGTTTTCAAGATGGGAGCAGGATGCTCAAAGCAGCATTTCCAACAAGGAGTAAAGAGAAAGAAAAGTGGGGTGGATGCACTTGAACTGCTGAGATTCCCAGCCTGGGGGTTACACCTTGTGTAGGGCTGGGATTTATGGGCCCTGAGGCTGCCCCAGATGGAGCTCAGGGAAGGGCTGGGCTCTCCCTTTCCTGCTCAGCTGAAAACCCAGGAAGGAGAAAATGTTTTGAGCTCGTTCACTCCCTCATTGTCAATGTTAATTTGATTTTTTTTTTTTTTCCCCATGAAAATGAAGTATTTTCCATCATAATTCCTCCTTGGCATTTACGTCTAAAGCAGGCAAGTAAAATGCTGACTTGAAACCAAATATCAGAACAGTGGACTCGAAAAAAATGCTGAAATAAACTTTGCAGGCTTTTTTCCAGCCTCAAAATAAAATCTTTAAGTTACAGAAAATAACTTTGATGGATCTGCTCTTGTGTTTTCTCAGAGGAGGAAGCATTCAGCCAACTAATTGAGCACAGCTCCACTGGGGGAGATGCAAAAAGAAAAAAAAGGAAAAAAAGGGAAGGGGACAAGGAAGGGAAGGGAACAAGGAAAGGAAGGGGACAAGGAAAGGAACAAGAAAAGGAAGGGGAAAAAAAAGGGAAGGGAACAAGGAAAGGAAGGGAACAGGGAAAGGAAGGGAACAGGGAAAGGAAGGGAACAAGGAAAGGAAGGGAACAAGGAAAGGAAGGGAACAAGGAAAGGAAGGGAACAAGGAAAGGAAGGGAACAAGGAAAGGAAGGGAACAAGGAAAGGAAGGGAACAAGGAAAGGAAGGGAACAAGGAAAGGAAGGGAACAAGGAAAGGGAAGGGGAAAAGAAAGGGAAGGGAACAAGGAAAGGAAGGGGAAAAAAAGGAAAGAAAAGGGGAAGGAAAGAAAAGGGAAGGAAAAAAGAAGGGGAAGGGGAAGGAAAGAAAAGGGAAGGAAAAAAGAAGGGGAAGGGGAAAAGAAGGAAGGGAAGGGAAAAGAAGGAAGGGAAGGGAAAAAAAAAAAGGGAAGGAAAAAAAAAGCTGCCTTGCCACAAAACAGCTCCCTGTGCCTGCAAGACAACAAAATAATGTCATGTACAGGGAAGAACAAGCATAACGAGCACCAAAATTCAATTTTTTTTTTTTTTTCCATTGGGATGGGCTTCAAAGCTGCCCCTCTGGAGCAGAGGAGGTCCCAGCCCGATGTTATTCCCACCACTCACGTTGGATTTTGCATCCCTGCAGTCTCCCTCCTTTCCCTAAGTGCCCGTGGCCACGTTTTTGCATCCATGCAGGACTAAAAATCAGTATTTTCCCTGCTGGAAACAGCAGCTGACTTCACTGCTCGGCAGGAAGTGTTTGCAAACAGCAGAAGCTGCCATAAAACCAACACCCTATGGAGAGCGAGGCTGGAAAGCAAAGGATTGGTCCCCAGGACTTGGGAGAAATTTGGATTCGTGGATCTGAAACAAGGTACAAAAGAGATGAAACTGCTCTGAGCCAGAGGAGGCTGCTCGGAACACAACCCCACGTCACATTCGCAATAAAAATGCAGTGGTGAGCAAAGCATACCCTGGTGTGTCAAAAAAAGGAAAAAATACTTTTTTTTTCTTTCTTTCTTCCTTTCTTTCTTCCTTTCTTTCTTCCTTTCTTTCTTCCTTTCTTTCTTCCTTTCTTTCTTCCTTTCTTTCTTCCTTTCTTTCTTCCTTTCTTCTTTCTTCCTTTCTTCTTTCTTCCTTTCTTCTTTCTTCCTTTCTTCTTTCTTCCTTTCTTCTTTCTTCCTTTCTTCTTTCTTCCTTTCTTCTTTCTTCCTTTCTTCTTTCTTCCTTTCTTCTTTCTTCCTTTCTTCTTTCTTCCTTTCTTCTTTCTCCCTTTCTTCTTTCTCCCTTTCTTCTTTCTCCCTTTCTTCTTTCTCCCTTTCTTCTTTCTCCCTTTCCTCTTCTTTCTCCCTTTCCTCTTCTTTCTCCCTTTCCTCTTCTTTCTCCCTTTCCTCTTCTTTCTCCCTTTCCTCTTCTTTCTCTCTTTCCTCTTCTTTCTCTCTTTCCTCTTCTTTCTCTCTTTCCTCTTCTTTCTCTCTTTCCTCTTCTTTCTCTCTTTCCTCTTCTTTCTCTCTTTCCTCTTCTTTCTCTCTTTCCTCTTCTTTCTCTCTTTCCTCTTCTTTCTCTCTTTCCTCTTCTTTCTCTCTTTCCTCTTCTTTCTCTCTTTCCTGTTTTTCTTTCCTGTTTTTCTTTCCTGTTTTTCTTTCCTGTTTTTCTTTCCTGTTTTTCTTTCCTGTTTTTCTTTCCTGTTTTTCTTTCCTGTTTTTCTTTCCTGTTTTTCTTTCCTGTTTTTCTTTCCTGTTTTTCTTTCCTGTTTTTCTTTCCTGTTTTTCTTTCCTGTTTTTCTTTCCTGTTTTTCTTTCCTGTTTTTCTTTCCTGTTTTTCTTTCCTGTTTTTCTTTCCTGTTTTTTTGCTTCAGACACCAAGCCCTGGTGTTAATTAAGGAAAGGGGGGACAGGCTGGACTTCACGACGTTATCAGCAGCGCCGCAAAGGGGAGATTACGGCGATGGCTGCAAGAACCTGAGGGAAAAGGCAAAAAAAAAAAAAAAAAGAAAAGAAAAAACCAGCAAATTTCAAAGCAAGCTGTGAATTTGTGCTGCTGCAGAAGTGATGCTGAATAAATTCATCCCCAGCAATGCCACGTGAAGGCAGGCGTGACCTCCAGAGCCCCCCAGTGCTTCCAACAACACCAGGACACTGATGGATTGGAGGCAGACGTCACTCTGACACCGGAGAGGATCCGAGGGGTTCTGATTACAATATCCTGGGAAGCCATAATTAAGGCCTTTATGGCAACAAAGAAAATTGGATTACATGATTTCAGTGCTGAACAGCCAGGAGATTGCAGGGAAGCCAAGAGGATAGAGAGTAACCAGCCACAGATGGCTCCAAGAGGGAACAAAGACCCTGGTGACAGGAGGAGGTTTTTAAGTGGTCTGGGGGTTTTTTGAAATGCTATGGGGCAAAGTCCTGGGTGGGAAATAATAGTTCTGGTTTCTCCTGGTCTCTTCAGGAAGGTTTAGATTGGATATTGGGGAAAAGAGCAGTTATTAGGAATAATTTCTTCCCTGAAAGGTTGGTCTGGCCCAGGCTGCCCAGGGCAGGGCTGGAGTCCCCATCATCCCTGGAGGGGTTTCAGAGCCCTGGAGATGTGGGGATGAGGGACATGGGGCAGTGTTGGGGGAAGGGTTGGACTGGGTGATCCCAAAAATCTTTTCCAACCTGAAGATTCTAAAGTGACACTAAAATGTCTGCAAATGTCCTGCCCACCCAGGTTCTCTGGGCTGGGAGAGCAAAGGGAAGGATTTTTTTGTGCCGGTGTAAAGT
Organism: Heliangelus exortis; assembly: GCF_036169615.1. Lineage (NCBI taxonomy): Eukaryota > Metazoa > Chordata > Aves > Apodiformes > Trochilidae > Heliangelus > Heliangelus exortis. The sequence goes on from NC_092427.1 coordinate 1,904,307, forward strand.
TTTGGCCTGGAGTCCCCATCATCCCTGGAGGGGTTTCAGAGCCCTGGAGATGTGGGGATGAGGGACATGGGGTGGGGGTGGCCCTGGCAGGGATGGGGGAAAGGTTGGACTCGGTGATCTTAAAGGTTTTTTTCCAACCAAACCAGTTCTGTGATTCTGTGATCTGGCTCTTCCCAAAATGTCCTTGTCCAAGGGTGTCCTGGCTCTGAAGGCAAACCCAAAACTCAGAGCAAAGCTCAGCCAAGGCTGCTGATTGTCCTTGGTTCCTTGTCACAGTCTTGTCAAATTTCAATTTGTCAAAAATCCCTCCCAGCCCTTGTCCAAACACTGATGGGTTTTGGCACAAAACATTAAATTACAAAACAACCTCAATTAGGCAAAACACATCGAGTTGCACCCAGGGCCCTTTTTTACACCAACAGAACAATCATCCCATTTTGCAGTAGGGTGCCACCACAATTCCAGCTTGGCCCTCTGAACCCCACATTTTATTTTCCCCCCCTTGGCCCAGGTCACCAACTTGTCACCAACCTGGTCCCATGCTCTGCATCCAGCAGTGGCCATGGAGACCCAGGGAAACCAGAGGCATTGCAACCTCTCCTCCCCACCATTTGGCTAGAAATACCTAAAATTAATCAAACTGTGTCTTCTCAAGCCAGGGATTATAAATCATACCATAGACTCACCATGGGATTCATAAAACATGAGTAGCACTTCTTTTATTAACAGGAACCCAGGTAGTTGGCTTCACCTCAGCCCTCAGAAAAAGGTCTCAGCATTCTGTAATATTGGGGGTTTTTTTTCCAGGATTCTCTGTTGCCTCACACTCTTTCATAAAAAATATAAATGGCTTTCCAGATTTGTATTCATTTGCAACAGGTCATAAACATTTCACCCCCTTTGCTTCTCTTCACTGAGTCAAAAAAAAAAAAGCTGTGAAAAATGTTGTGTCTTTGGGCTTTTTTCCTCAGCAGAATTAGAGAAAATCCAGGTTGGAAATAACATCAGAAATCCATGAATTTTAGCAGGTTCTTCCAGTGGGTGATCCCATCACCATTCAGCTTTTCAGACAGATGTTCTGTTACCCTGTTTCATTTTTATTTGCTTTTCTCAAGGGGACAGAGATGAAGAGAGAGGTGGGAAAAGGGGACAAAATGGGGAAGGCCCTTTGAGACCTCCCAGGTGCCACCTCCTCTGCTCCCCCTGGTTTCTTGCAGCTCCTCTCCAGTGTTGCATCTCCCAGGCCTCAGCAAAAATTAATTGCAAGTCTGTTCTTCCCCTCCTGTTTCCTTCTGGGGAGCATAAATCCAGAGATTAATTAAAAATCAGCCGAAGAAGGGTGTTTGGGGAGGAATGGAATGAATAAGATGTATGAATTTTGGCTGGATTTAGCAAACTGGGAGATGGCAGAATGGTTCCTCCTGACTCTTTGTTCCCAAATGGCAAAACTGATTCACTTGACAAAGAGAAGAGGTTAAAGAGCAAGGTTAGCTGACCCCACTGCCTTCCTCTCCCAAAGGACTAAAGAGTTGGTCCACAAGAGGCTTTTGGGCAGGTCCCTGGGTGTGATTTGCTGGGCTCTGGGCAGCCATGGGACTGGCAGAAGACAGCAGCATCACTCAGGGTACCATGCTGGGCAGCAAATGACATCAAGGGCTGTCCCCTGCCAGAAGCTTTTTCTTCCCTGACACAGGAGAGCCACCTGCTTGCCAGCTGAAAAAAAAAAAAAAAAAAAGGGAAAATGGGAAAATAAACCCATAGTAGATACTGTCAGGCATGTTGTCCCTATAACCCCCAGCACCCACGTGGCCCTCAGACCTGCCCAGCTACACAGCAGCAGCATTAAAATCCAGTTTTTCCCCTAAAAATGCAAAATCTGAAAGCCACTTAAACCCTGCTATCAACCCAACATCAATGTGCTCACTAAAAAAAATAAAACCACAATTAATTCCTTTTTGCCAAAGCCTCTGGGCAGGACACCAGGCCAGAGAGCTGTGAAATTTCCCTTGCCATCCACCTCCAAACCACAGGGAGCTGTCGGGGGGACTTAAGGCAAGGGAACAAATTGAAAGGCACTAATGGAATATTCTGCAGTTTGTTCCTATTAGGAGCAGTCAAAAATCATCCATAATGGAACAAGGTAGAGGCAGCAGCAGCCTCACACGAGATCATTTAACCAGGAGGAAATGGGCTTTGAAGTGGTCCCTGATGAGATCTTGCTTGTTCCTAAGAGAATCCAGATGTATTCCAGAACAGTGTTTTAAAACCACTTTCTAAAATTACACCCACCCCCCAGCCCCCCCTCCCCAAGTCATTAAGGTGCATTATGGTGACACTCTGCAGTGGGGATGTTATGGGGGAAATGACTTTGGAGTTGTGGTTTTCTGTTAAATGCTCCCCCCACACCTCTCCTGGTACCTGAACCCCCCCTTGGTGTCTGCAGGCATCTCATTACCCCAGGCACATGGGCCCTGGCTTGGGGTCTGGCAGGAGATTCCTCCTGGGCCAATTTCTGCCTTCTGGTACCCCTAAGCTTGTCTTCATCAGGTTTATCAGAGAATCCCAGAACTGGCTGGGCTGGAAGGGACCTCAGAGCTCATCAAGTCCAACCCTTGCTCCACTCCCCCCGTGGTTCCCAGCCCATGGCACTGAGTGCCACATCCAGGCTCTTTGGAAATATCTCCAGGGATGGAGAATCCACCCCTTCCCTGGGCAGCCCATTCCAATGGCTGAGCACCCTCTCCAGAAAGAAATTCTTTCTAATGTCCAACCTAAACCTCCCCTGGCACAACTTGAGACCTCTTGTGCCCTCTTGTCTTGCTGAGAGTTGCCTGGGAAAAGAGCCCAACCCCCCCCTGGCTCCAACCTCCTTTCAGGGAGTTGGAGAGAGTGATGAGGTCTCCCCTGAGCCTCCTCTTCTCCAGCCTCAACACCCCCAGCTCCCTCAGCCTCTCCTCATCTCCCTGGAGATATTTCAAAAGAGCCTGGATGTGGCACTCAGTGCCATGGGCTGGGAACCACAGGGGGAGTGGATCAAGGGTTGGACTTGATGAGCTCTGAGGTCCCTTCCAACCCAGCCCATTCTGTGATTCTAGGATTATCAGAAGTTACCAGAGGTGAAACCCCAAATTTAGCCCAGCACGACTCTAATTCAAAGGGTTTGTTTCCATCCTTAAGTGCACTTAACAAAGGGAGTGATTTGTGGGGCAGGAATCAAGCCTGAGGTCTGGGTCAGCCTCCCCAGGGCCTCTTCTCTCCCAGCACTTCTCCAAGTCCTGACTTCCTAAGCTTTTTTCCTCCTAATTGAATCCCATTTAATGGAAGCACTCCTGTGCTGGCAGAACTCAGGGGAAACATTTCTGCATGTTGGTACTCACTGGAAATGCACATTTGTGCAGCACAGCCACCCCCCAGCAGTCCTGGGTCCAGTTCTGGGGTCCCCAGCACCAGGAGGACATGGAAATGTTTGAGAAAGTCCAGAGGAGGCCATGGAGCTGCTGGGAGGGCTGGAACAGCTCTGGAGCCAGGATGGGAATTGGGGGTGTTCAGCCTGGAGCAGAGAAGGTTCCAGGGAGACCTCAGAGCACCTTCCAGTGCCTGAAGGGGCTGCAGGAAAGCTGGGGAGGGACTTGGGACAAGGGCCTGGAGGGATGGGATGAGGGGGAAGGGTTTTAAGCTGAAAGAGTAAAAAGGTTAGATCTTGGGAAGAAATTCTTTAATTTGAGGGTGCTGAGCCCCTGACCCAGGTTCCCAGAGAAGCTGTGGCTGCCCCATCCTTGTCTGGATGGGGCTTGGAGCAACCTGGGATTAATGGGAGATCATGGCAGGGAGTTGGGCTGGATGAGCTTTAAGGTCCCTTCAAACTGAAACCATCCTGAGATTCTGTTTCTCAGCCCTCAGAAGGAATAAATCCAGGTCCCCAGGAGCCTCCAGCAGCCTTGGCAGGTTGCAGATCCCTTCTGGGGAGGATTCCCCAGCCCCACATCCCAAAACTCAGCTGGTCCTTCCCTCCTCAGGGCTTTGTGTCCCCACCAGTGGGACTGGAAAGAAAAATCTCCAGTTCTGACACATTTCTCTAGACAAATAGGAGATTTTTAAACTCTTTTTTCCACCCCCCAGCCTGCTATTAGTGTGATGAATGGAAAGAGAGGAAAAGTAGGGAAGGTGAGGAGAAAGCATCCAGCATCCAGGAGGAAAATCCAGGTCCCCAGCAGCCTTGGCAGGTTGCAGATCCCTTCTGGGGAGGATTCCCCAGCCCCACATCCCAGAACTCAGCTGGTCCTTCCTCTCCTCAGGGCTTTGTGTCCCCACCAGTGGGACTGGAAAGAAAAATCTCCAGTTCTGACACATTCCTCTAGACAAATAGGAGATTTTTTTAACTCCTTTTTCCACCCCCTAGCCTGCTATTAGTGTGATGGATGGAAAGAGAGGAAAAGTAGGGAAGATGAGGAGAAAGCATCCAGCATCCAGGAGGAAAATCCAGGTCCCCAGCAGCCTTGGCAGGTTGCAGATCCCTGCTGGGGAGGATTCCCCAGCCCCACATCCCAAAACTCAGCTGGTCCTTCCCTCCTCAGGGCTTTGTGTCCCCACCAGTGGGACTGGAAAGAAAAATCTCCAGTTCTGACACATTCCTCTAGACAAATAGGAGATCTTTAAACTCTTTTTTCCACCCCCCAGCCTGCTATTAGTGTGATGGATGGAAAGAGAGGACAAGTGGGGAAGGTGAGGAGGAAGCATCCAGCTCCTGGGAGCCCTGGCTGCCCAGCCAGCATCTCCCTCCTCCAGCTCTGAGATGGATGAGGTTGCTGCACACCAGGAAAAGGAGCCCACGGGCCAAGCTGAAACCCCATCCTAAATATTTAATATTTATAGCTGGGTTAGAGCACCAGGAGGCTGAATCACACACGGGGTTTGAATTACTTCTGCATTTCCCCCCCTCCCCATCCCTCATCCTCTCCTCCAGCAGCAGCAGCAGATGGAAGCATCCCAGCTACTCACCCAGCCAGCTCTGCAGCCAGAAAGCAATTTGCCACTCAACATAAACATTAACCAGCAAATTCCCCCAGGGAAAATTCCTACCAAGGAGCAGCAGATACCTTCACAGAGTCCCCCAGCCCTCCAAGGACTGGATTTTAATAACTTTAATAACCCCAATAGTGTGAGCTGAAGTGAAAGATGAGGTTTGGAGTTTTTCTTGTGCTTCTTTGGGTACAGGAATGTTTTGAATAGTTTGAGTTGTTTTCCCAGAGAGCCCGCTGGCCCTGGGCTTCCAGATTGATGCTCAGCTCAGTTGCTTCAGTTGAACAATTTTTTCCTTCTCCAAAATTCTTCAGTGTTCCCAATAGTCCTCAGCTTCAACCTGGAAGAAAGAGAAACGTGGTGAGGTTTATGGGCATTTCAAGTTGAGAAGGAGGGAGGTGCCCTCAGAGGACACCAGCAGGGACACCTCCTGTAGCCAGGAGGCAAAAGCCACTTCCCATGTCCCCTTCTCCAGACACGTCCCAAAAGCTCAGCAGAATTTGGGGTGGGAAGGGACAGGAGACATCCAGGGCAAGCTCCAGGCAGGGAGCAGGGACAGCTCCAACTCCAGCACCTTCCTCTGCCCATCCTCACCTTCAATATTTTTTTCTACAGCCTCACCCACCCTACAAATGGCACCAGGAATTAGGACACAGCAACAGGACAAGGGGGGGATGGCTTTAAAGTGGAAGAGGGGAGATGGAAATGAATATTAGGAAGGAATTGTTTGGGGTGAGGGTGTCCCAGGTTCCCAGAGAAGCTGTGGCTGCCCCATCCCTGGAAATGTTGAAGGTTGGATGGGGCTTGGAGCACCCTGGGCTGTGGGAGGTGTCCCTGCCCATGGCAATGGGGTTGGAACTGGGGGATTTTAAGGTCCCTTCCAACCCAAACCAGTCTGTGAGTCTGTGATGATTCTATTAATTATATCACACATCCATGGTGCAGGGAGAAACAGGCAAAGCAAAAAGCAAAGCTGTGAATTCTCTGCTCTCTAACACGTTGAGTCACAAGTTAATTAACACAAGTTACATGAGCAAACTCCATAATGAGCCTCCCAGCCCTTCTGAGTCAGACACCCACAGGTTGGAGGAGGGATAAAAGAGGGGGAGAACAGCTTGGAAAAAGATGCCCCCAGGGAGCAGGACCTCCAGGAGTAAGTGGCCATTCACCCATCACAGAATTCCCAAGAAATAGTTATACAGAGCATGATGAGAGAAGTCAGTGTTTTAAAAAAAAAATAAAATTAAAAAAACCCCCACAAACAGCAAAGAAAGAAAATGCCAGAACTCTACAAGCAACAGTTTGCCAGAAAAAGCAAAACAGCTGAGAAGGAGTAATCTGATCCACATTTTTTTTCTCATTTTCTTCATTAATTTTAAATACCAAAACTCACTGCAAGGCAAGCTCAAAAAAAAAAAAAAAAAAAAAAAAAGAAAGAAAAAGGAAAAAAAAATTAACTCTTTGTTTTCTGGATGAATAAAAAGCATGGATTTTTCTAGCAACATTTCCCTTTCATTTGAGAGGATGGGACCAGAGGACCAGAAGCATCCACTCAGCATCCTCCTTTCCTTTTCCCAGCCTCTTTGTGTAGCCAGAGGGTCACCACCATAATCCTAAATTATTGGGGTTTATCCCTTCTGCTTTTCCAACAAGTGAGGGGACAGCTGGTGCAGAAGGAGCTGCCACCTTCCCCAGGCATGCCAGAAGGGTGTCACCCCTTAGTGGGAATATCCTGGTGTAAAGAGAAGGACACTTGGCCCATGGTGGAAGCTGCCACTCAAGCCAGAGCCATTGGGAATATCAGAAATGCCTCAAAAGCACCAAATCCATGGAAGCTCCAGGTCCCTCTCCAGCTCAGCAGACACGAAGCATCCAATCTTTGCTTCACCAAAGGGGAAAAAAAAAATCCTGAAAGTTTTTAATTCCAGGAGATTGCTTCACTGGCAGCTTACTGAGGGGTTTCTCTTTCCAGCTTCACACCTCCTGCCTTTACCCCTTGTGCAGGATGCTCATGGAGACAAGACCTGAATATCCCCAAGCAGTAGAAAGACTGCCCAGCCCCTGGGTCCCAAACCTGTTTTCATCCCAGTTTTCTGGGAGCTGAGGGTCCATTTTATTTCCATGAAGGTTCAGTGCTCAGAGTTTATCTTTGTATTTGCAGCAGGTCATAAACATTTCACCCCCTTTGCTTCTCTTCACTGAGTCAAAAAAAAAAGCTGTGAAAAATGTTGTGTCTTTGGGCTTTTTTCCTCAGCAGAATTAGAGAAAATCCAGGTTGGAAATAACATCAGAAATCCATGAATTTTAGCAGGTTCTTCCAGTGGGTGATCCCATCACCATTCAGCTTTTCAGACAGATGTTCTGTTACCCTGTTTCATTTTTATTTGCTTTTCTCAAGGGGACAGAGATGAAACCCAGAGCAGAGGAGCTCCAGGTCAGGTTGGGTCAGGAGAGCTCTGGGGAACCACAGCTCTCACCCTGCACCTTCCTTCCTTCCCAGCTGGTCACAACCTCTGCCCAAAACCATGGTTATTTACCTCAAAATTTAGGAATAATTTCCCAAATATGAACTGAAACTTTTGGAGTCCTTATTTCCATGCCCCTGGAGTTGCAGGTGAGGAGCAGTGAGGACCTGGACCTGCTTTCCCCTACTCCTGGGGCCTCTGGTTTTCATCTCAAGCCTTTCAGGTTTTGTGAAGCCACAATGAGGAAAAAAAACAGGAAATAAAAATCCCTGCTCAGCATCAGTTGCCATAGAAACCCTGAAATTTAGAGAGACTTCCAACATCACCCAGCCCATTCACCTGCCAGCACAGTCCTGGAGTTTCCAGACTTGGAGCTGACCCAACACACCTCAGTGGGAATTTTATTCCCCTTCCTGGGAATCTTACAAACCTAAGATCTATCCCAAGTGGCACTGGGTGCTGCTGTGGGGTCTTCAGGCAGTAACCACTGGATGTGACCATCTCCCAAGGGTCTGGGAGGAAGCAGGGATGCCCCCCAGACACCTTCCTGGATCCATTTAGCTGAGAAGGAGCAGAAAACCCCCCTCACTGAGGAAAGCAGCCATGGGAATTCTTTGGGCAGGGTTAGCAGGTTTGCAGTATCCAGCTGGAACACACAACTCCTCCAAGAATGTGAATATCAACTTTTTTTCTTTCTTTTTCTTTTTTTTTTTTTTCCCAATCAAATTCATGTGGGCTACAAGCCAGACTGTGTCCAGAGGAATCTTCCCCATTGCTGCTGGGGTTTGGGGCTCAAGCAACCAGTAAGAAAGGAGGTTCCAACCTGGTACCACCCTCTGGGGACCCCCTCAGGTATGCCAAGCCCTGGGCTCCATCAGTGGCTAGGAAGGAGGAATTCCATCTTCTCCTTTGCTTCTCATGGGAAGACTTGGAAAGGAAAAGCCATGGGGCTGGAGATTCCCCCAGGCACGAATGCAAACTGGCTGCTGCTTCTGGTTGCTTCCTGAGTTGGAGAGATAACAGGAATGCTGAAAAATCCTGCACAGGAATCTTCCTCTCCCTCCTCCCCTGAAGGACAAGGAGTTTGCAGCACCAACTCCATTCCATAAAGACCCAATAAAAATCACAGTAAGAAACACTGGAAGGGACTGAGGGAGGGAAGGGGAACAAAGCAGAAAACTGAGAGCATCACCAGGAAGCTCTTAAGTCTCTTCTTCCTAATCTTCCCAACCATCTTCTCTGCTGCTCAGTTTTATGACTTCTCAGGAGGGTTTTAGCTTTAATATCTATGGAATTACAGGGGAAAGGAAACATTTGAAACATTCAGGCATCCCAACTCTTTCAAGAGAGGTTCCTTAACCTTTAATCCTCCTTCCTCCACCCCTGGGCCATGCAGGATGCAAGGCAAAAGGTTGGTCTTGTGGACAAAGGCAAGAGAATTGCCAGGAAGGTGACCATGAGCCAGCAGTGTGCCCAGGTGGCCAAGAAGGCCAATGGCATCCTGGGCTGGCTCAGGAACAGCGTGGCCAGCAAGTCCAGGGAAGGGATTCTGCCCCTGTGCTCAGCCCTGGGGAGGCCACAGCTTGAGTCCTGTGTCCAGTTCTGGGCCCCTCAGCTCAGGAAGGAGATTGAGGTGCTGGAGCAGGTCCAAAGGAGGCAACTGGGCTGGGGAAGGGATCCAGCACAGATCCTATGAGGAGAGGCTGAGGGAGCTGGGGGTGTTGAGGCTGGAGAAGAGGAGGCTCAGGGGAGACCTCATCACTCTCTCCAACTCCCTGAAAGGAGGTTGGAGCCAGGGGGGGGTTGGGCTCTTTTCCCAGGCAACTCTCAGCAAGACAAGAGGGCACAAGAGGTCTCAAGTTGTGCCAGGGGAGGTTTAGGTTGGACATGAGAAAGAATTTCTTTCTGGAGAGGGTGCTCAGGCATTGGAATGGGCTGCCCAGGGAAGGGGTGGATTCTCCATCCCTGGAGATATTTCAAAAGAGCCTGGATGTGGCACTCAGTGCCATGGGCTGGGAACCACGGGGGGAGTGGAGCAAGGGTTGGACTTGAGGAGCTCTGAGGTCCCTTCCAACCCAGCCAGTTCTGTGATTCTGTGATTCTATGAAGAGGTTGAGCCTACCCCACTTCCCTGCTGCCCAAGTCCTCAGCCCACACCATCTGTGGTTTGGGATGCTTCCTGGCTTCCTCCAGAGAACACCAGCAGCAAAAATCAGCTCCAGTGCCCTGAAACTTGCCCAGCTCCATCCAGATGCATAGCACTGCCTCCAGAAATATTCCTGAGGTGCTCCCAGGGCTTTCATTTCCTCTGCCCTCTGGCTGGTGGGGTGACCTAGAGACACTTTCCCTACATCATCAGGAACACCAGAGGGATGGGCAAGCTTGGAGAGAGACTGCCAGGCAATCATTTGCTACAAAAGAGAAGTTCAGAGAGTGCAGCACCCTGCCCCGGGGACCTTCCCAAAGCCATTCAATGTGTCACTTCCCAGGCACTTGGAAGAAATTTCATTTTTCCTTCACAAGTCCCTTTCTACCAAAAAAAAACCAAACCTCAGCAAGGAGCAGTACAGAGGTGCTGAGAGAGAGGTGGACGTGGGGACAAGAGCAGCACAACCCACCAGCTGAAATCACCCCAAACCTCCTTGCAGGTGAAACAGTGAACACACCAGAAAAGGATGGAGTTCTACAGGAGATTCAGCCCTTCTGCTTGTCTGCCACACTCAACACAACCAAATAGCATCCTCCCCCCTGACCCACTCACTCTAAAAATTGCTTATTTAAGGCAGAGAGGCTGGGGGAAGGCTGGCAAGTGGAATACCACGAGTCTCCCCCCTCCCTTTTCTCAACCTCCACGTTGCTACAAGGTTGATCAGAAGAGGCTGTGAGAGCTGAGCTGGATTTGCTCCCAGGGGATGCTGCAGATGAGCTGCAGTGTGATGAAATGATGGGCTTACCATGACCTCGTGGCCCTGCTTTGTCTGTCTAGTGAGAAGCCTGCAGGGAGCTCAGAGCTCGTGGTTTAGCACCATAGATGGGATGAGCAACTTCTGGCTGTGTTGGAGGGAGATAAATAAAGAGTTTATGAGTCTGAATATTCAAGTACACAGAGATATGCTTGATGAGGCCTTTGGTGAGACCCCCCAGCCCCTGATTTTTATTCTCTGTCAAGAGGGAGCTAAAGAGAGTGGAAAAACATTGGGGCTGCTGCATGGAGCTTCCATGCAACTTCATGGTCCAGAGCACTGGACACAGGTCCCTGCTCTCACAGGGTTCATTTACAGGTTTGGAACAAATATTTGTTCCACTCCAGCTAAACAATGCTCCAGCCAAAGCTGGGGCTCTCAAAGGTGTGCAGGGACAGTGGCCTTGGCCCCTTTGGGAAGGGAGAGGAGTTGCAACCAAAGGTTCAGCAGGGGATCAGTGACAGGGACCAAGCAAACAGGGCCAGCCCCCCTCTGGCACCACTGATTTTCCAGTTATTCAGTAGTTTTAGTGACAATGACAGATAAAGCCACAAAAGGACTAAGCAAGCTGTCAGCTCCTCTTTGCAGGTTTCAGTTTGCACGACAGCACCTGAACCCCCAGCATTTTATGGGTTTCATCACCTGAGCAGAGCATCTCAGCTGACTTCAGGCTCCCTTTGATCACCTTCCATGCCTCATCTGTTCACATGGTAGCTTTGGAAGAGGATGCCTGATGTTTTCTTCTGAAGTTGATGTAGTTTAGGTTACCTCTGCAGTTTTCCCTCCCTTGTTTTTGTCATTTTTGTCATTTCAAGACCAGAAAAAGGATCTGTCAGTGACAAATGAGTAGGTTGTGCCTTATTCTAAAAGAGAATATGAAACCTCCCAGGAACCTGTTCTGGAAGTTACACTCTCTTTTATTTTTTATTTTTTTTTCTAAGGGATAAATAGGTGCTGTGAGATGGAATCAGGCCAAAAAGGCATCAGCAAAACAGCAGAGGCAGGAACAAGAGTTTGGTGACAGAAATATGCAGCAGCACCTCAGCAGGGTTGTCAGCAGGAGCATTTTGCTCTCAACAATAGAGATGCTCTCCAAGATAACAGGTTTAGCTCCAGGGACATTACAAGGCAGAGTGCCATAGCTCAAATCAGGATTTATTTGTAATTATCTCCTTGTCTCTGCCCCTGTTCTACAGTAAGAATTTTAACCTCGAAGCACCAAGCTGGACAGAGGCTTCACACATGGATTCTGCCTCCCTCTGTGGCTCATGATAAGAAATATTTGGGGAATTACTAATAAGCAACAGGTCTAAACATCTAATTTTTAATTCCAGTTTCCACTCAAGGCACCAGAAGGTCTTTGATTGGGTGCAAAGGGCTCTGAATGTGGGTAACAAAAACCACTTTGTGGTTGATGAGACTTTGTAAGAAGGTTTTCTGGATTGATCTCTGAAATCCTGGACACTTCCCTCACCCCAGAAGCCTCACCCCATGGCCACTTCCCTCACCCCATGGATCTGCTCCTACTGCAGAGGACAGGAGGGTTTGTAGGATTCCTGGCATGGCTTGGCAGCAGCTTGCCTCCCAGTGATCCCTTTCCCCAAGCTTCCAGCCAGGAGATTTGGTTAAACTCTGCCAATTTTTACAGAAAGGGCCTCCAACTGTTCTGCCTTAGATGGCAACAGAGATACTTGATCACAACATCCATCATCCCTCCCCACCTCCTCCAAGTGGGAAGTTTGGAGATAGCTGGGTTTCCATTCTGCCAGATGCTGGGCTCTTTCCTTCACTGCCAGGCAGGAACAGAGCCTCAGAACTCCCAGGATGCCATAAACCTTTTTGTGAGACAGACTTCATAACCACGGGGGTTAAAAACTATGACCCCATCTATTTAAAAACCAATAAATGAGGAATTTAGGGGAGTTAAGTAGCCCGCGAGGCACGGGCACCACGGTTCCAAGCATGAAATTGGACTGCTCAGGTTTTCTGAGAGAACACTTTCCAGATGGAAAAAATAAAGGTTTAGCAAAAGAGAAATGCCCTAGAAAAAGCAGGGTTTGGATCCAGTTCTGATGGGAACCTTCTCCTTACCTGCCCCCCAGCACATCTGGCAGGCAGACCCAGAGGGAAGTGCCTGGGAGATGACACTTCAGAGCAGATCCATGGCTGAGGACAACCAGGAGCTGGGACCTGGAATAATTCCAGCCTGCTGAGCCCTTTGTCCTTCCCACCAGACCAAGAGGGAGAGCTCTTCTTCCTCACAGACCTCTCTACCTGCCACCCGGGACCTTGCTCAAGCAGAACAGCAACATTCTGGTGTAGTCCTGGTGCAAATCATAGAATCACAGAATCCTAGAATGGGCTGGGTTGGAAGGGACCTCAGAGCTCATCAAGTCCAACCCTTGATCCACTCCCCCCGTGGTTCCCAGCCCATGGCACTGAGTGCCACATCCAGGCTCTTTGGAAATATCTCCAGGGATGGAGAATCCACCCCTTCCCTGGGCAGCCCATTCCAATGGCTGAGCACCCTCTCCAGAAAGAAATTCTTTCTCATGTCCAACCTAAACCTCCCCTGGCACAACTTGAGACCTCTTGTGCCCTCTTGTCTTGCTGAGAGTTGCCTGGGAAAAGAGCCCAACCCCCCCCTGGCTCCAACCTCCTTTCAGGGAGTTGGAGAGAGTGATGAGGTCTCCCCTGAGCCTCCTCTTCTCCAGCCTCAACACCCCCAGCTCCCTCAGCCTCTCCTCATAGGATCTGTGCTGGATCCCTTCCCCAGCCCAGTTGCCTCCTTTGGACCTGCTCCAGCACCTCAATCTCCTTCCTGAGCTGAGGGGCCCAGAACTGGACACAGTAAATCAGTCCCTTCTCAGGTTCAGCCTTGGTGACAGGCTCAGCACTGAACGTTTGATCCCTAAATGTCCTCTCTGAGCTCACATATCCAGAGCAGGAGCATCACCTGGGTGTAAAAGCCTCCTTGAAACATCCAGCCTGCAAAGAGCCCCCATTCCAGTGTCCAGGCAGCTTGGCCATGCTGATGGGGGCAACATCCCAGATGTGCTTCTGGAAATGAGACCTGGAGAGAAAGGAGATGGGAATATCCACATCCCCTCCCTGGGAGTGGGGAGGGCTGAAGGCAGGAGCAGCTTGTGGAAAAATATGTTTGTTTGATGCCTACCAAGGAAATGATCAAGCTTACAAAGCTCAGCCACCCCTTTCTTCAACCAAAAATTAAAAGCTACAATAAAACTTGGGATGAATCCATGTGTCCAGGTCCTCCAGGTTCAGATCCATTCAGGGAACCACACAACAGGGCTCCTACTCTACTCCTTACTTCAGGGGGTTGGACTAGATGATTTTTAGAGGTCCCTTCCAACCCAAATTATTCTCTGATCCTATGATCCTACTCAAAGGTGGCCACCAGGTCTGGAAAGCTCAGATCCCAGTTCAGCCTGGTTGAGAAATTTCTCACGTTGGTAAAAATGTAAACTGGGAGTTTATAGATAGAGAGGAAGTTCTGCTGGTAAAGGATTTCCAGGAAAACTCCCTGAGCTCCAGCAGCCTTAGAACCAGGCAGCTATGGGGGAAATGCTCATTTCCTCTGCCTCTTCAGTGGGATGGGGATGTTCAAAAGAGGCCCAGAGATAAAGGAGGAAATCCCTTTCAGGTTCACAGAAATAGATCCAAGGAGGAAGGTCTTGCTGAAAAGAAAACAAATCATGTTAAGGTTTTATCTTGTGCATTTGCACCACTTGCTAAACAGCCTCTTCTCCCTGGTGGTACTGAACAAATCTCCCAGCCCAATATCTGGAACTGTCAGAAGAAAGAGATTGTTCATATAAACACTTGGGTTTCCAGGGGAAGTTTACTCTTCCTATAGCCAGAGGATGTTTACTTTTCTGGAAAAAAAAAAAAAAAAAAAAGAGTATGTTAAAAAGCTTTCCTCCCTTCTCCTTCATCCCCCTTTCCCTGGCACTTAGGAAGAGGAGGTCTGGCAGGTCAAGTGAAGGGGGAGCCCCAGTTGTAGAACCAAAGTAAAAATAAATACAGGGAATGAAATTAATAAACAAAGAGGCTGAGTTAGAGCTTAGAGATGAGCCATTCCCTGGCTGGGGTGGTGACACAGGCAGGAGATGTGATGGCACAAAGCCAGGGTGAAGCTCTGCAGGTCAGAGCCACTCCTCAATGTCCCAGGGACCACAGGCTGAGACCTTCCTCCATCCCTTCCTTCCTACCTTCTTCTTTTCCTTCCTCCCTTCTTCTTTTCCTCCTTCCCTCCCTCCCTCCCTCTCCCACTCCTCACGAGCACTCCTGAAGCCCAGGGAATGTGCCAGGCAGGCCAGGCCAGCTGGCTGGCTTTTGGCATGCTCAGGGACTGACTTGCTGGGAGCAGGTTTCAGAGCTCAAAAATCAATGTCAACGATTTTAACTTGGGTTTAACCAAGTCCTAATGAAGTTTAATGGGGGCCATTAGGCAAATTGCAAGTGCCAGCACCATCCATCATGGCAGGGCTGCTTGAGAATGCATCCTGAAGTTTCCCTGAGGAGGAATGAAGAGGATCTTGTTATTTTTATGACCACCTAGAAAGCTTCTGCAGTATCCAGAGGAGCAAAGGAGAACACACCATGCTCTTTCTCTGCTGACAGACAGACAGACAGACAGACAGACAAACTTCCCCCACACTGAACAGGACAGAAATCCAGATCCATCACTTGGAAGCCAGATCAAGGAGTTCTGACAGAGATATCACAGACAGCAAAGAGGTGACATCCACCTGTAGCAGTGTAGGTGCTGCCTGACACTCCAGCCCTGGAGAGTTTGAGGTTTGTGTGAGAGAAGAGAGTTTGGTTTCCACAAACTGAGCAGATTAAAAGCCACATTTTTTTCATGCTGGATCTCTGGGGGTCTCCAGTCCAACCCCAGGACTCGGCCCATTGAGTTTTGAAGACCCCCAAGGATGAAGTTTCCACAGCTTCTCCTGGAGGAGTGGGGAAGGGAGGAAAATTCACCCTTTCCTTGTCTTAGGCACCAAGGTGGCTTCTCCAAGGCTCCTCTGCTTGCAGAGCAAGGAATGCAGGAGGGCTGGGGATGGGGAAGGAGAACACCAGGCAGAGTTTGGAGCTTGGTTTTCAGGCAGAGAGGGATGGTGGCTGGGAAAGTTTCCCTTTCTCTGATGGTGCTGCAGCTGCTGGGACCCTCCCTGTGCTGCACCCTGCTCAAAATGCCAAGGGGAAGCCCCTGTCACACACAAAAACCCCTCTGAGAAGGAAAAAAAAAAAAAAGACCATCCCAGTGACACGAGAGGAAAAGCTGGTTGTGCACAGCAGGTTTCACCACGAAAATCACTGCAGAGCTTTGGGTTTCTTCCATCTGGAGGGAAAGAAGTGTCCTGGTAACTGAACCCAGAAAAGACTTGAAAAGGAGGAATGAGGGAGGTATCATTTTGTGTGCATCCCTCCCTCTCCCCCAAACTGAGAAAAGGCATCTCTGAGGGACGAATTTAATCAAAGCCAGCTGCTAATTACTTTCCTGACACCAGGGGAGAAGAAATGTTGGCATCAGAAAGATCTGGAAGATTTTTGGTTATTAATATTTCATACATCTGTAATTGGATCGTTTGATTCTGCAGTCTCCTTTGAATAGAGGTAGAAACTTTATTGAAATGAATCTTTATGAATTCAGGCCACAAACTTCAGGGAATGATAACTCATTGATTGATTTGAGTATCTTGAAGTGCTAACCCTGGAGAGAAGATAAATTGGGATTGCCTGAGGACAAGTCAATAGAGACTAAATGTAACCCAGAGTGCTTTCCCATCAGAGGAAATAAATTACATTCTGTAAAGAGTTAAAGTTGAATTTCTCCGGCCTTTTTTTTTTTTTTTTTTTTTTTGCTGAGGTTCAGCAATTAGAGATGAATATTTAATCTAAAAGCAAATGAGAATTAAGTGTGCTAACACTGAATTAATAAAATAGTGGAGTAGCACGCCACAGCGAGCAAGTGCTCTGGTGAAATAAATCTCAGAATCAAAACTGCAACATAATAATTACCTAATATATCATTTAAAATTGGATATAGGAATTTTCTCATGCTCCTAATGAAATAAAGCAGAAAGTCCATTAGATGCAGTAAGACCATTGTAGGGCTGCATATTATGGCCAACAAAACCCATTTCTTGCCCAGAAATTGCTGGTTTATAACTAAAGTCAATTAAAGGCCACCTGCACGTTCACTGAGGGATCTGAACACCCAATCTTTTTTTTTAAGGCAAGAGATTAAAGTTCCCTTTCCTTACCCAGCATCACTGCTTTGAACAGACAGCAAAGAAATGGAAAAAAAAAAAAAAAGAAAAAGAAGAAAGAGTGTTAATCCAACTTGGCTTGTTTGAGTTTCCCCTCTACTGCATCAGCAAACAGCAACACAGCTCTTTTATAATGGCTTTAAAGACAATTCAGGTTTGGGCACCTCTCTCTTGGTATTTTTAATTCAGAATTTAAATAGTTTGCACATCAGTATGCAGAGCACTATCAACACAGGCAAGGCAGGAGGGGAGGGTTTGATCTAAATGAAAAACCCAATATTGAAAACAGGATGAAAAAAAATACCTGAAAACAACAGTGAGTCTTAGCCAGCTACAAAGGCTTCCTCCTTTTCCCTTTCCATCTCTGCCAAGATGGATGGGAGGGAAAAATACAGAGGGTGGTTGTCTGTGCCAGGGAAACAAAAAACTGAGTTTGAAGACAATGAGGTTGCTCAGAGCAATGTCTGGGGAAGGCTTCTGGGGACTCAGAAGATTGATAAAAATGTCTTGGGCAAGCTGGAGTAACGTAGTGTGAGAAGTCATGGATTTGGTGGGCACGGCTGGAGGGTTTGAAGGGGATGAGGAACAGCACAAAAACAAAGCTGAAAGAGATCCCAGAATCCCAGAATGTTTGGGTTGGAAGAGACTCCAAGCTCATCCAGTCCAACCTTTGGCCAACACCACAGTCAATACTAAACCCTGTCCTTAAGGACCAGCTCCAAATGCCTTTTAAATACCTCCAGGGATGGGGACTCCACCACTGTCCTGGGCCATTCCAATGCCTGACAACCCTCTGAGGGAAAAAATATTTCCTACCATCAGGCTGACCCTCCCCTGGCACAGCTTCCATCCATTCCCTCTGCTCCTATCCCATCCCTCAGGAGCAGAGCCTGTTTCCCTCCTCACTCCAAGCTCCCTTCAGGCAGTAGCACAGAGCCATCAGGTTTCCTCTCACCTCCTCTTCTCCAGACCAAACACCCCCAGCTCCTCAGCTCCTCACAGGATTTGTGCCCCAGGCCCTTCAGCACCTTTGTTGCCCTTCCCTGGACACCTCCAGCACCTCTCTGGCCCTCCTGTACTGAGGTGCCCAGAGCTGAACACAGTGCTCAAGCTGAGGCCTCACCAGAGAATGTTGCATTTATTGTGTTTATCACATCTAATGGTGTGTTTATTGTGTTTAATGTTGCATTTATTGCCTTTAATATTGCATTTATTGCCTTTAATGTTGAGACCGAGGGCACAAGAGGTCTCAAGTTGTGCCAGGGGAGGTTTAGGTTGGACATGAGAAAGAATTTCTTTCTGGAGAGGGTGATGAGGCATTGGAATGGGCTGCCCAGGGAAGGGGTGGATTCTCCATCCCTGGAGATATTTCAAAAGAGCCTGGATGTGGCACTCAGTGCCATGGGCTGGGAACCACGGGGGGAGTGGAGCAAGGGTTGGACTTGATGAGCTCTGAGGTCCCTTCCAACCCAGCCCATTCTAGGATTCTATTCTATGATTTATTGCCATTAATTTAATTTAATGGTGCATTTATTGTGCTCAATGATGCATTAGTTGCATTTCATGTTGCATTTATTGCATTTAATGGTGCATTGATTGAATTTAATGATGCATTAATTGCACTTAATGTTGCATTTATTAGGTTCAATGATGTATTTATTGCCTTCAATGTTGCATTTATTGCATTTGTTGTATTTAATGCCCTTAATGTTGCATTTATTACACTTAATGTTGCATTTAATGCACTTAATGTTGTGCTTAATGTTGCATTTAATGTTGAATTTATTGCTTTTAATGTTGCATTAATTGCATTTAATGGTGCATTTATTGCTTTTAATGTTGCATTAATTGCATTTAATGTTGCATTTTATGTTCAATGTTGTGTTTATTGTGTTCAATGCTGCATTTATTGCATTTGTTGTATTTAATGCCCTTAATTTTGCATTTATCACACTTAATGTTGCATTTTTTCAGCTTCAAACCATGGGAGCTGTGCAGGCTGCAGTGTCCCAGGGCAGGGTTTTAAACCATTTATTTATTTAATTTAGTTTATTTATTATTTAAACCATTTATTTATACAAACGTACAGCATTTACAAGAGTTAAAAAAAAAAATAGACATTTAAAATGAATCAGAGCTAAAGGGCCTAAAACTACATACAAACAGGGTGCAGATCAGCATTTGTGTGATTTTAAAAAAGTATCAAAAAAGCTCACACAAACAAAAGAAAAAAAACCCCAAATCCATGAGCTCAAAGGGCAGCTCAAGAAAGGGGAAAGTTTGGTTTAAATAAAAGCTGAATTTTTAACTGAACCTCGGATCCTAAGGTGGGGAAAGGAAAGCTTTCCACAACGAAATGGAGATAGATAGATAGATAGATAGATAGATAGATAGATAGATAGATAGATAGATAGATAGATAGATAGATAAGGGGGTTTATTCCTTGAAGAATGCTTTTATTCTTATTTCGTAAAACAATTCTTTGAGGACACGACGTGAGACCCCGCTTGGGAATCTTCAGCTCCCGTCTTCGGGCTTTTCTCCGACGGAAAACTCCCCTCCATTTCCTTCAGTAACACCAACCCCTTTTTTCATTTATTTTCCACTTTATTGTATTCCCCGGCACCAGCAAACCCGAACCGGGACCGTTTTGTTTTGTTTTGTTTTGTTTTGTTTTGTTTTGTTTTGTTTTTTGGGGGGGACGACGGTGTCAGCCCCTTCTGCGTGACGTGACTGACTCCTGCTGCTCCCCACGGGTACTGCACCCACGGGGAACCCACGGGGACAACCCCAAGAGTCTGAGAAGCCCCGGAAGGAGCCGTCTGGGGCACCCTTCGCCGATCTGACGCCTCAGAGACCGGCGGTACCGGGCCGGGCGGTACCGGAGCTGCCGCTCCCTCAGCGCTCCGAAGCCACCGCCCTGAGGCCGCCCGCCCAAACGGCCAGGACCAATCGAACGCCAAACGATCGTCGGCGCCGCTCTCCGCCCGCTGCCGTTCGAGGAGTCGGCGCATCGATTCGCTCAGCCTGTGGAGGCGGGGAGTGCGGGGCGGGAGGGGAGGGGGCGGCCGGCGCCATTTTGCAGGAAGAGGTGAGCGGAGCTGGGGGGGTTTTGCTCATCCCCTCCTGGCTTTGGGAGCTTCTGCCGCGGCCGCTTGGCTTGGAACGGGCGGGTTTTGTGGGGAAAGTCGTCCGGGAGATAGGGAGGGTGGTGGTGAGGGGCTGTGAGGGGTGACGTGGAGGCCATTGCGTTCGCTTCTCTTGCAGGGCAGCCGGGCCTGTGGGTGAGGGGAAGCCGCTGTCTGCGATGGCAAGTGTGAGTAGTCTGAGGGTCCCGGGGGAAGGGAGGCTGCAAACCTGCCCCTCGGCCCGGCCAGAAGGCAAATGGGGGCTGTGTGAGGCGAGAAGCTTGTGGTTGATTTCCCCTAAAAGCTGTCTCTAAAATTGTTGTGTTCAGAGGGGATAAAAACTTCAGTGACACCAAGCTGCGGTTTTATCCCAAGGCAGGGGGATCGCCATCCTTCCACCTCGGCCTGAGAAGCCAATTTCTGTGGAATAATCAAATGGAGGATGAAGTAGGTTTGTTTGGGGGGGTTAATGGCAGGAGTTAAGATGAAAGCCAGGGTGCTGTCAGGCTGAGGACTCAAAAAAAGGGACTCAAACTCCTTTGCTGGTACAGCCCTGCCGCGGAGACGTGAACGATTTATTGATTTCAGGCTTATTTATTTCACTTGTGTGCTGTTAGGGTTGTAAATATTTGCATGAGTGAGCTCAGCATTGCTCATTAACACCTGGCATCTGAATGTTAAGTGGGAAAACGCTCTTTTCATGTAATTACCTGCCAGCTCTAATTGTTTACACCTCTCTTACCTCTGACATAATCACTCTGCAAACAATTTCAATACTGCTTTTACATAATAGAGGAAAAAAAAAAACATTCAGATGGAGACAGGTCCTGGTGTTGTTACAGGAACCAAATGGGGCTTTAGAAGTACCCAGCTATAACCAGAAATACTTGATTTAAGGCAGAAAGTCAGCTCTGCCTTGGTGCAGCTGAGTCTTCATGGTGCTGGTGAAACTTACAAAGTGTTGTATGTTTACACACAGTAGTGTGTAAGATTTTTACTGGCTTAAGGCCTGTAACTTTGCACGGTTTTTAGCTTAAACATACAAGTAGTACCATTTTCTCATTTATTTCTTTTGGCCTTGGTGTGTACATATTTAGTGCACACACACCATAAGCTTTTACCCAACCAAGAATTACAGCACTTCAGGAAGTTCCCTTTGGGCCAGTTTCTCAAAAGAATTTCTTTCCCTCACCTGGAAAATAAAATTCTAGAGAAGGTGGGATTGTATTTTCCAGTAACGCATGATTTTGTGCAGCTCTGCTTGTGTGTCAGCCTTGTGCTAGTTGTCTTCAACTTAATTTTTTTTTTAAATTAGGATTTTAACTTTTCTTCAAGTGTATGGTTATTTTTCATATGCATGAAAGCTGCCAGTCTGTTTTTAAAGCATAAAAAAATATATTAAATTTTTAATTTTAATCACATCACCTGAGTAGTTCTTGCTTAAAAACCTCAACCAAACCCCTGGTAGTAGTTTCTTACATTACTCCTTAAGATGCTGTCATTGGGCCTTGGAGTTAATCCTCATGAGCTCTTTGGGGCCCTGTTGCATGCTCAGGGAGTTTTTATTGCATCATTTTCTGTTTGCTGAGGGGCTGAATCCCTTTCTGATGGAATCAGCAGCAGAGCTTGAAAGTGAAATCAACAGCAGAGCTCTGGGGGGTGCAGCAGAGTTTCTGGTGTGTTCCCAGACCACAGGAAGGGAAAGCCAGGAAGGTTTTATGGCTTATTTTGAGCACCCTGCTGCTCTGGTTGCATTAAAGTTTGTTTGTAAATACCTGAGTGTGCAAATCTAACCAACCCTGGCTGCTCCAACTGCAGGGCTGCACCTGGGAGGTGTTGATGGATTTTTAAAGCAAAAAAAGCAGCTGAAATTATCCCTTTAGCTGTTTTGATCTGCATTTCTCCCTGCTTGGGAGCCTTCTGAGGCCAAAGTCTTTACTTAATTAGAAATATTTCTAAGTATTTCTGATAATCAGTGCTGTGATGGAGCTGTGACCATCAGTGACATGCATGGAAATAACCATGGGGACAATCCTCATCTGGAAGTTTATTTTGGGGGGCTTGGAGGGGCTTATTTAAACTTTTCAGGGTTTTTCCTCCTCACGTGTAAGTGTTACTGTAACTCTTCCCTCACTTAAATTACTACTAGTAGTAAAATACAAAACTAAGCAGAAAGTAATTAAAAAACTTGATTTTCCAGGAACACAGTTGCTGCTAATTGAAGTTATAATTTAATTACTGAGCCAGGCTTTCACAAAGCTGTCCTTAAAGTGGTGGTTTTGCTAGCAGGATGTAATGCTTGTTTTGTTTTGTTTTTGCCTTCTCAGGTGCTCTGTAACAGAGCAAGATTGGTCACCTACCTACCAGGGTTTTACTCCTTAGTCAAGAGAGTTGTAAATCCCAGGGCTTTTTCTACAGCAGGTTCCTCGGGCTCAGATGAGCCTCACGTGGCTGCGACTCCTCCTGATTTGTGTAAGAAAAAGCAAATTCTTTTTCATTTTTGCCCCTCTACTCAGCTCTGGTGAGACCCCCTCGCCTTCCCCCTCTCTATCCCTCCATCCTTGCACTAAAGAAAGCAACGTGTGGGTTTGCAAAAAGCACCAGAAATTCCCCATTTTTTTTCCATCCGGAGCCTGGTGAAGATTGTATCTTTGCCAAGCTGTGATGTAGCTGTGCTTGGAGAGGATCCTGTGAGTGCTGGTTTCGTGCTCGTGGGCACTGAGGGTTCAGCCCCACAGAGCAGGATGGAGGCTGGGGTCCCAGCACCACATCTGAAGCAGCTCAGTCATGAGCTGCCAGACTCAAATCCAGGAAGGAGTTGGATCCCAGCTCTCTTTTCTCCACAACAGACTCCTCAAAGCTGTAAACTCTGGGCCCAGGTTGATGCAGGCTCTGGGAAGTTCTCAGTCCAAAGGCTGCTGCTTTTATCATAAATAGTCTGGAGTCTGGATTGCCAGGAAGGTGACCAGGAGCCAGCAGTGTGCCCAGATAGCCAAGAAGGCCAATGGCATCCTGGGCTGGCTCAGGAACAGCGTGGCCAGCAGGTCCAGGGAAGGGATTCTGCCCCTGTGCTCAGCCCTGGGGAGGCCACAGCTTGAGTCCTGTGTCCAGTTCTGGGCCCCTCAGCTCAGGAAGGAGATTGAGGTGCTGGAGCAGGTCCAAAGGAGGCACCTGGGCTGGGGAAGGGATCCAGCACAGATCCTCTGAGGAGAGGCTGAGGGAGCTGGGGGTGTTGAGGCTGGAGAAGAGGAGGCTCAGGGGAGACCTCATCACTCTCTCCAACTCCCTGAAAGGAGGTTGGAGCCAGGGGGGGGTTGGGCTCTTTTCCCAGGCAACTCTCAGCAAGACAAGAGGGCACAAGAGGTCTCAAGTTGTGCCAGGGGAGGTTTAGGTTGGACATGAGAAAGAATTTCTTTCTGGAGAGGGTGCTCAGGCATTGGAATGGGCTGCCCAGGGAAGGGGTGGATTCTCCATCCCTGGAGATATTTCCAAAGAGCCTGGATGTGGCACTCAGTGCCATGGGCTGGGAACCACGGGGGGAGTGGATCAAGGGTTGGACTTGATGAGCTCTGAGCTCCCTTCCAACCCAGCCAGTTCTAGGATTCTATGATTTGATTCGTGTGACCTTTGCACCCCACATAAATCTGGGAATCCTGAGTTTGCTTTTTATGGCAGAGCCCTTTTATTTCCTGTGTTGTGGTTACTTTGTGATTGTGATACATACAAGTATATGGGAGAGGTTTGTGGTTTTTTTTTCTTTTTTTCTCCATTCTTTCTAAATGTGACAGCTAAAGCAAGCCTTGACTTTTGCAGGTCCAAGAACTGTGTGGCCAGATGAAGTAATGGGTCCATTTGGGCCTCAGGACCAGAGATTCCAGTTACCTGGGAATATTGGGTTTGACTGTCACCTAAATGGCACTGCTTCTCAGAAGAAAAACCAAGTTTCAAAAAACCTGCCTGATATATTAGCAGAGCCTTCAGCAAGTGAAAGGCATGAATTTGTAATGGCACAATACATCAATGAATTTCAGGTAGGAACAGGCTGCTTTTCTGTGTAACTGGTATTTCTTGTCTATGAGAAACAGGAGTGATCTTTCTGTCTCCTGAAAAAGATATTGTTGAGTTTTCTGGTTGTTTTGGAAAGATGAACTTCTAGTGGGTTGAGCATAGGGTTACATACAACCTTTCTGAAGCTTTTTCTTTCATGAAAAAAGGAAACATTTCAGGGTGTGGTGTTTTGACTGAGCACTGCTTAGTGAATAACAGCATTTCAGTAATGACTTCATTAGCTGGGTAGCAGAAAACTGCAGTTTTCCAACTTCCTCTTTACCAAATCTCCCCACCTTCTAGCAAGAGGAATCAGTAGTTTGTTCAGGATTTCATGTAGTGGGTCTGGACTCTTGTCTGCTTGGTTCTGACAACCACTGCCTTGGCACAGAGTACCTCAGGTCTGGCAGTGAGGCTGAGTTTTGGCCAGGGCAGAGCTTGCAGTGAGTCAGGTGCAGCATTAGCAACCAGCAGCTCAATCATTACAAGGTTTCACAAGCTGGTAATTGCTGCAAGGTGCTGACTCCACTTCCCAGGCTCTCTGGGTTTGGGTCTTGCTCAGACTTTGGAACTGGACTAGCAAATGGCTCTTGTGAAAATGCTGCGTGGTGATTTGTTTGGAAATGCAGCTTTGGATTCCAGAGTGTTTGGAAATTGTGAGCTTCTGTTGATGCTGGTTTTCTGAGGTTTTGTGTTTGGTTTGGTTTTTTGTGTTTGGTTTTTTGTGTTTGGTTTTTTGTGTTTGGTTTTTTTGGTTTGGTTTTTTTGGTTTGGTTTTTTTTGGTTTGGTTTTTTTGGTTTGGTTTATTTGGTTTGGGTTTTTTTTGGTTCAGGTTTTTTTTTTGGTTGGGTTTTTTTTTTTGGTTGGGCTTTTTTTTGGTTGGGCTTTTTTTTTGGTTGGGCTTTTTTTTGGTTGGGTTTTTTTTTGGTTGGGTTTTTTTTTTTTGGTTGGGTTTTTTTTTTGGTTGGGTTTTTTTTTTGGTTGGGTTTTTTTTTTGGTTGGGTTTTTTTTTTTGGTTGGGGTTTTTTTTTGGTTGGGTTTTTTTTTGGTTGGGGTTTTTTTTTGGTTGGGGTTTTTTTTGGCTTTTTTTTTTTTTTTTTTTTGTGTGTGTTTTGTGGTTTTGTTTGGTTTGTTTTGAGCTGTTTTTTTTCTGTTGATGCTCTTTCCACCGTGTGTAGATCACACTTTTTGTTAAAAGCCCAACAGAAAATTCCAGTCTGGTTCATTGAGTTCAAACCAGGTGCACTGAGTGTGTGCTCTGGAGTCAGAAATAAAGAATTTAACACCCAGTGCAGCTGTTTCTCCAAAAAGGGACAGGAAACTGGAAAGAGCAGGGGCAGGTTTGGCAATTGGGATTCAGGAAGTCAAGGAGTCAGCTCAGCTTTGTACCCCTGGTGCTTGGGAATCCCTGAGCAGCTTTTCCCTCTGAAAATCCTGAGCTGCTCAGCTTGGGGGATGCCCCTGGTTTGAATGATGGGATCAGCTGGATCCAGGAACCACCCGTGGGTTATTGCAGCAAGCAGGGGGAAAGCTCTGAGCATCCTATCCTGATATTTCCTGGTTTCATCTGAGCTGAATAAATGGCCAGAATCACTGGATGGGAGCATCACTACATCACTGTGTGAGTGGTGTGTAGCTGGCTGGAGTGGGAGTAGCAGACAGTGAGCTGGAGTTCTGGTTAGAGCTGGTTACTTTCCATCCTGTAGTTAGGAAAAAAAAGTTTAGCAGCCTAACCAGGTGGTTTCTCAGGCTCAGTACCAACTGCTCTGTCCCAAAGGCTTTGTAACCATAAAGCAGGATATATGAGAAAAATATTAAACTACTGTTCACCTCTGCTGTTTGCCTATTGCTGTGTTTGGGGGTTTTTTTGCTGTTTTGTTTTTGGTTTGTTTGTGGTTTGTTTTTTTTCTTTTGGGGAGGGGGGGTGTTTTTTTGTTTTGGTTTTTTTTTTTTTTACTGTTCTTGAATGTTTAATTTCTAGAACAGTGCCAGCTGTGCTGGGTTTCCAGTGTAGCAGTTTTTCTTCAGGGAAAACTTTGAGATACCAAGAGGTGGCAGGGAGGACTTATGTGCTACTCAACATTGTCCTTTCAGTCTAATTAGAGAAGCTTACTGAAATTCTGTGTAAATTAGGGCAAAGTTGGAACTAGAAAATCTGTATTTGAGGATTTCTATGCCTATTACATTGCAGTTGCTATCCCAGAGGAGGCAGCTGGGAGGCAGCTGTTGTTCCTTCCTTTTAAGGGTATTTTAAGCTTGAATACTGTAAATCAAATTTGTAGGTGCTCCATTTGTAGCATACCTATAAGAATCTGGTTTGGTTTATTTTAGGTTTTTTTTGCTTTGATGTTTGTTTTGGTTGTTTTTTGTTTGGTTTGGCTTTTTTTTAGAAACTAGAACTAAAAATCTGTAAAGAGTAAAGAAACTAGAACTAAAACTGTTCTGCTTTTTAAGCTTCAACAGCTAAAAATCCTCTAGAACTGCTGCATAACTGTTGAAGTTTTATTCTGGCTCAGATGATGTCTGAAATTCATCAGCTGCTGCTGTATTGCATATTTGAGGATGGTTTCAGAAGGGTATTTTTCCAAAATTTCCCTATTGGTTAAGGCTTTGGGATAATATCACCATAAAACATAAAGCTGGAAATGTCTGCTTAGTTGAAGCAATAGGTATTATTTGTATCTGTTCCACTTCTAATATTTGAAAATATTAATAATTAAGTTTTGTCTGAAGAAAGTGTTTTACAAATTACAAATAATTTGTATTTGTAATACCTCATTAAAAAGAATCTCTCTGGAAGTGCTTGGGTGTGTCAGTGGACATTTAGTCACCAAAACAAAGTCTGGTATACAGAGTTATTCCTGTTATTTATTAATGAAGGGGAAAGTTACAATTTTTTTATTTTTTTTTTTCTCAGGGTGCTGATGTTCCACAGAAGCAGCAAATAAACAATGCTGAAACTTACTTTGAAAATGCAAAGGTAGAATGTGCAGTTCAAGCTTGTCCTGAGCTCTTACGAAAAGGTAGGTTTTCCCCCCTTTTTTTTTTTTCCTTTTTTTTTTTTTTGGGACAGCTTAGAAATGAAAACATTTTTTAAATGTATAAAAAATAAGTAGAGGCTCTGACATAACTGACGCCACACAGTGGAATAGGAAAGGGCAATCCAGAGGTGATATTTTACAACAGAAAAATACATGCTAGCAAATGAAGACTGAAACCTTTCCTGGGTGGAAGTCAGAGACATTTTAATTCCAGATCAGCTGGGGAGGGGATAACTTCTGGCTGCTGCTTTAGTGTCAGGCAGATTCTGGAGCTAATTTACTGCTGACAAAGCTCTGAAAAAATAGGGTCTTTTGGCACTGCTGCTTAGTAAAGCAGCAAATGGAGATGATGAAACTACTGGAAAGCATCTGCTTTGTATCTTCCTTTAGCTTGCTGAGGGAGGAGATGACTGAAATTAAGTTGGAATAAAACTTTGTAATTTTAAGTGTCATATACAGAAAGAGAAAAGAGACTGGCTAAAATCTTGATGTAGAGCAGACTTCAGAGAGTAAGACAGAATTAATCTTATGACTTCTGATTTTGGGTAGTTCTTTTCCCACCCTCCCTGAAAAGAAAACCCTGTGAAGCCAACTTGTGCCTTTGGTGCTTTTCCTTTGCCCTTATTTGTAGTGATGGAGGGGGGAATCATGATCCTGGGCCCACAGTACACTGCTGAAAGATTTAATGTAATGGCATCTAATTTCTACTGAAAGATTTCATGTAAAAATCCTTGTGCATCATGGAAGGAGGCTTAGGCAGTGCTGCTTTTCTTTTAGACTTTGAGTCAATGTTTCCTGAAGTGAATGCCAACCCTCTGACAGTGTTAACTGTCACCCAGAAGACTGAGCATGACATGACTGTGTGGAGCCAAGAAGTGGAGGATGAGAGGGAAATGCTCTTAGAAAATGTGAGTAGGTGACAGTTCCATCAGCCTAATTTCACTTGTAGATGAATCCTCTGTCAACCATGTCTGCATCTTGGTCCATTTCTAGCTCTGGCATTAATATGCTGTATTTTTTTTTTTTTTAAAGTATTTTTGAGCTAACTCTGTGTTCTTGTACTGCTAAACTGGAGAGAACCTTTTCCAGCTTTGTAGCTTTTTGACTCCGTGTCTCATAGAACTGCTGAATTCCTTTTGTGAGGTGAGTCAAAAATAAGCTGAACAGTTGTGAAATATTCAAGTATTCAAGATTGTTCTTCTGTTGCAGTTAAAGCACAGCAACTATTGCCTTGCCTTCAGTATAATATAATACTTGCTTTAGTATAATATATTCTGTAGGATTTCTCTGCTGGCTTTGTTTTTCTGCAGTGTAACAGAGATTCCTGCATTGAGTCTGTCCATGAGTGTCTCCTTTTTTGTCCAAAGTGATTGCTCTGGTTTGGTTTTTTTCCACTTCTGATAATGGGAATGCCTAACAACTTTTAACCCGATGATTCTTTATTACAACATAACCACCTTTATGGGCTTTATCTTTTTGTTGTGGTGCCACTAGAGGGCTCTGTAAAAACTGCTTTATTTTGCCTCCTTCAGCTCTTCCGTGTGTACTCCAGGAGGTGTCAGTGTTCACCGTTCGTTTCTTGGCACCTCAGTGTGGTTTCTAGCTCTTACCTGGTACAATATCTCTAAAACCAGTACAAATCCAGCTGTGGGATTGCCATCTAGACAGGGAAGGTCATACTGGTGCTAAAAAGTAGACTGGTAGTGTCCTTTTTCTGTCCTGCCCCACAAAACAAGGAAGCAGCAGGCTAGACATGGAGATCACATACAAATTAAAATTCCCTCATTGAATATGCTCCTTTTTTTGAATTATTTATGGTCTGTTGGGCTTTGGCATTGTAATCTGGTCTAATTATATGTTAATTAACATCTTTCTTCCTTGGGCACCTCCCTGTCAAGTCTAATAGAGTCATTGGAGGGGTGTTAGGATGTTGGATGTAACCTCCCAGCCTAAAGGTTACTAACAGCAAATTCAGAAGGAAATGGGCTGTTTGGTTGCTTCCTGGCTGGTTACAAGAAACCTTAAAAATATGAATGTAGTGTGAGAGGTTTGTGCTACAGCAGTGGGGGGGATGCACAGCCAAATCTGGGGGTTTGCAGTAGTGACTGGCAAGTGCTGATTAACCTCACTCTGAGGGATTCCTGGATCCAAAAGATGGATGGGATCAGAAGGGCTGAATTCAGAAGGCTTCCTTCTTTTTGTGTCTTCACTTCCAGTTCATCATCAGAGCCATCAAGCCTCAGAATTACAGAACAAATTACTGGCAGAGTTCCCCTCCCCTGATTTGGGACCATGAAGGGCCTGAAGCTGAGAAACTGAAATAATAATTCTATAAATTTGAAACCTGCAGCTTCTCAGGGCACTGATCATAGAGAACAGTCCAGTTTCTAATGAAAAGAAATGAAGTATTTTGTGAATTCTGAAGTTAGAGGTATTGTTTAATGATATTACCAAATTTCATGTGCCAAGAAATGAAATTAATTCTGTTTGTGCTTTTCTCTAGCTCAGTCTGTCCAGCTGTTTAGATTTTTGCACTTGGACATGTTCTCCTCAGACTGCATGGGTGGTTTTACCACCATCACCTATCTCACCTTTTTTAGGGTTTTTTTCTTAGCTTTGCAGCTTCCTTCCCAAGTTTTCTGCTGGCCCCCAAAACGTGGGTTGGAAACTGCTGGTTTGGGTGATGAGCAGCCCATAACTGAGCTCTCTTGTTCTTGCTAATGTCTGTGGAAAAATGTGCTGTGTAATTTGTAATTATTTTGTGCCCTGTGGTGTGAATGCAGGGGAACCAGAGCACAGCTTCAGATCTGCCTTCTGGAATATTCTATAACAGACAAACAGATAACTACAACTCAACACCAAAGATTTTTTTTTTTTTAAAGAAAAAAGGCACTGAATTGCTCAAATGAGCTGATGTAAAGAGTTTGCTACAAAAGAAGTCTTTTTTAACTTGTCTCTTCAGAAAAAAGGGAGATTTCTGATCACATGTTACAGAACAGGGAATTTTGTGGCATGTTGCTAAATTGAAAATAATGTTTGAAAAGAATGTTCCAGCCACATCAGCTGCTGTCCAGCAGTGTCCTGGAAACAGGAACTACAACCCTGATGGTTGAGAGGCTGAAATCACCATTCACCCTGCACACCAGTTCACCACAACAATGAATTGGTGTAGATTGCTGTAAAAGTCCAGTGCTTGTGGATCTGTTTGCTCTGATGAGGCAAAGCTAAAAGGTTCTTTAAAACCATTGGCACTTGACCATTTGTAGTGCAGGAAGAGCTCCCTAATCCTGTCCTGTTGGCTGAGGCAAGACTTTGCAGCAAAACTGGGTTTGGTATATTTATAAAAATACTTTTACTGCCACATTTAGTGTCAGATTTGTGGAGTTCAAGTGTAAACTCATGGAAATAACACAGAAATACCTGAAGTAATGGTTGACTTCTTGAAGAGCCTGACAGGTATGATTGCAGTTGCATGAATAATGAAAGCAATTAGGTTATTCCTTGTACAAGCTGCTAATCCATTACTGACTGGCCCAAGGAACACTGTTAAACCTCAGATGATTGGAGTAGCCTAATATGCCATTAATTTTAATCCTTTTAATATTATTAATAGTTTTATTGAAAGCATGTTGGATTTCTCATGTATTAGTAGAGGCCCAAAGACTTGGGCTTGTTCATTTTCAGAATGTGATGTGGCTGTATGCAAAAAACTCCCTTGGTAATCCTTCTTTCCCTTTTTTTTTTTTTTTCTTCAAGTTCATTAATGGTGCCAAGGAGATCTGCTATGCAATTTGTTCTGAAGGCTACTGGGCTGACTTCATTGATCCCTCCTCAGGACTGGCAGTAAGTTCTGTGCTCTCTGGAATCTGCAGTGGGCACTGCTCTCTTCTACCTAGCAGTGAGATTTGTATTTTTTTTACACCTCAAATTCAACCTTTTTATTATGCCTCAAAGCTGTCCCCATAGGATAATCCCTAAATTAAGATAGGAGCCTTCAACCTGATCCCATTCTGTGTCAGCTGTCACTGCAGTTGGCACTGTGGAGAACATTCTTCAGTAAAAAAGTTGAATTTTAGGTAACTGTTGAAGTTTTAGGCCCCCCCAATCTTCTTGGTCACTGCACAGTTGTCTGGTTATGCCCTCCCAGGGTAACTTGGTGGTCCTGACACCTATTTGTGTAGATGGAGAGTGTTAAGGGGTCTCTTTCCTCTGGTTAATAGTATCTTTGTTTTAATGAGAAGAAATGAATCCCTTGTTCCTGGTGAACAGTGCTGTCATTTGTCTTCAGATGGCATCAACTCTCTGGAGGAGCTGGCAGTTTGCTGCCAAGACATCTCTGAAGCCTTAAAACTTACAAGGGAGAATTGAGAGAGCTCCTATCCAAGCATGAGCTCAGAGGGATTTTTATCTCCAAGCTGACTGTTCAAACCACACCAGAGTTGAAGGTTGTCAGGGCCAGGCTCAGCTCAGTGGGGTTTTATTTAAACCCCTGTGAAAAGGCAGTGGTTTAAATTGCAACAGGGCAAAGAGGTTCAACAGGATGTGCATAAGGTGAGCAGGCAAGTGAAGGCTTGAAGGAATCCCAGAAATTCCATGTGTTTGGGGAAGAGTTGTGGACTGCTGAACCACTTAAGGTTCTGTACTGGGCTCCAGCTCAGCAGTAACTTCTTCACAGATAACTGGTTCATCAGGAGCTTCCTCCTGAGAGAGAACAACTGAAAAATCAAACCCCATTTCAAATTTACCCCAATTCTTCCTCTTCAGAGCTTCTTTCCTTAGAGGGGACTCACCAGAAAGGTACAGCTCTCACTTGGGCTGTTTCTCAGAAGGGCTCTATCCATCCTTTCCAAAGCAGCCAAGTTTTTTTGATATGTATGAAGGGTTAGACACCCAAACACACCCTCAGAGGGGAAATTTTCAGCTACAGGGGCTGAGTTCCCAGTGTTTGATTTCTTGAATAAAATTGTTGCTCCCTCCAAGAGCTGTAACGGGTGCTTCAGAACTTACCTTTTCCTTCACACAGGGATAACTCTGAGGTGTTAAATGATCTCAGAATAATTTTGGACATCATTAAATAACCTTGGCAGAATCTGTGACAAATTCTCTTTTATTTCCTCTCCCCCTCCCCCCTCCCCTGTGCAGTTTTTTGGACCTTACACAAACAACACCCTGTTTGAAACAGACGAGCGCTACCGCCACCTGGGCTTCTCTGTGGATGACCTGGGCTGCTGCAAAGTTATTCGGCACAACATCTGGGGTACCCACGTGGTTGTGGGGAGCATTTTCACCAATGCTGAGCCTGACAGCCCCATCATGAGGAAACTGAGTGGGAATTAAGGGTTTCACCAGCTCCTTCCACCCTCTGCGTTCTGTTACTTGATGATTCTCTCCAAGCGTTGTCAGGAAACGCCACACCTTAAAAGTCTTCTTAGATAATAAAGTGGCTGGTATTTATTTTTAGTCTTTGTGAATCTCTTCACCACATGTGGCTTAGAATATTAATTAACATTCTAACCTTCATGTGCCACAGGAATTTGAAGCTGTGAGTGACTTTAAAACCTGTACATACCCACCTGCATGTCCTCTGAACCGTTTTGTCTCTCAGTGTCTGGCAAATCTGGGCTCTTGGCATTGAAAATCCTGATGTCACTGAAGGTTTTAGGAATTCTGCCACTTCCTGGAATAGGTAAGTGGCAAAAAAAGTGGAACAATGAAATTGTTCTCCCAGAATAGAGAACTTAATAAAACCAGCAGAAGATAATGCTGGGACTAATCACTCATTTGCTATTCTGAAATGAGAATAATGAGAAACTTTTAGTGGTCTCTTAAGGACAGGCAATACTTCAGCAGGGAAGGGTTTGCTTGATTGGTTCATCCAGAGACTCAATAAAAATTCCTAAGTTACTCTAGAATTATCCATCTCATAAGGTGCTTTTGTTTTCATGTTGCTTGGGATTTTATTTCCTCAGTGTTAGCTAAATATATTTAATTAGTCTGTAAATGTAAATGTAATTTAAAGTTCCTTTTGTAACTTTCTTAGGTCATTAAATACATTATGGAAAGCAAAAAAGACAATAGGGCAATGCTTGGGTATCATCATTCTTTTCCTTTACTTGGGTGCAATTTAGACTTGTCTTAGGAATTTTAAAATGCCTGCACAAAGAGTAATTAGGATCAATTACAGCAATTACCAGCAATTAGAGAATGATTTCACCAGGAATGTTTCAGGTATCAGAAAAACAATCGGGTCAGGGTGAGTTAGTGGGGGAGGAAGAGTGAAGAGGGTTGTGCAGCACCAGAGCTTTCTGCTGCCTCTGCCCAGGCACAGCCCAACCAAGCAGATTTCCATCTCCTCCCAGGCAGTCACTGGGGCCAGAGGTGCAGCTTCCTCTCAGCTAGCTCAGGACTTGGATCACTGCATCTCTTCCCACTGGTTTAACAAGTGCACATTTACAACTTGGTGTAGCTTTGTGTGCTGTTTCTGCTCCCTGCTCAGGCTCTCAGCAGCTTGTCACCAAAGTCTTTCTGTTGGCTTTAAGGGGTTTAGAACCAGATCCTTTCCCAAGTGCCTGTATCTGTCCTTGTGCTGCAAGTCTGCAACTGCTGGCTCACAGGGCTGGAAGTGGGGAAGACTTTTTCCTTAGGAAGGCTTTATTCCTGAGGAAGACTTTTTCCTGGGGAAGGCTTTATTCCTGAGGAAGACTTTTTCCTGGGGAAGGCTTTATTCCTGAGGAAGACTTTTTCCTGGGGAAGGCTTTATTCCTGGGGAAGGCTTTATTCCTGGGGAAGGCTTTATTCCTGGGGAAGGCTTTATTCCTGAGGAAGGCTTTATTCCTGAGGAAGACTTTTTCCTGGGGAAGGCTTTTTTCCTGGGGAAGGCTTTTTTCCTGGGGAAGGCTTTTTTTCCTGAGGAAGCCTGTTTTTTTTCCTGAGGAAGCCTGTTTTTTTTCCTGAGGAAGCCTGTTTTTTTTTCCTGAGGAAGCCTGTTTTTTTTTCCTGAGGAAGCCTGTTTTTTTTTCCTGAGGAAGCCTGTTTTTTTTTCCTGAGGAAGCCTGTTTTTTTTTCCTGAGGAAGCCTGTTTTTTTTTCCTGAGGAAGCCTTTTTTTTTCCTGAGGAAGCCTTTTTTTTTTCCTGAGGAAGCCTTTTTTTTTTCCCTGAGGAAGCCTTTTTTTTTTCCCTGAGGAAGCCTTTTTTTTTTCCTCAGGAAGCCTTTTTTTTTCCTCAGGAAGCCTTTTTTTTTCCTGAGGAAGGCTTTTCCCTGGAGAAGTGAGTGTTCTCTCCTCTCAAGCTCTCCCTGAGCCAGCAGTTCAGAGGTTCCCTTGCTCACCCCCCATCAGTGCCATCACTGCTGGCTCCAGCTTGCCTGCACCCCAAGGCTGCAGTGGCAGGATTTGTGCATCACTTTGTGGTGGAATTTGTGCTGAATTTCCAGAGACCCAAGTTCTCAACCTCCTCTCTACTGTCCAAGAAAGCTGCATTAGCTCCAAGTCTTTTAGTCTTTTTTAATTCTCATCAAGAGGATTAAAAAAACTTGAGGAGCTGCACTGTGTCTTGTCTCTGCAAAATACAATTATTTTTCAGAACACAGATAACTATAAAGAGGTTTAGTGTCTCCCTTGACAGTAGAATTATGTTGTGGTGGAGAACTTTGGTGGACAAATACTAAAAAAATAAATTCTGTGAAATGCTTTACATGTATTTTAACTGCCTTGAAGACTCTTGATGTTGCCATTTCTTCACTGGATTTTGTTGTACTTTCTGTACTTTCTTTTAGAAAGGATGGAAGCTGTCAGGCAGCTATCCACAAGAAGCTTGCAATTTTTTGAGCTTATGTCCCTTCAAGTTTTGTCCTGGAAGGGGACTTGAACTTCTCAAGCTTTTTAAAACTTTCAGCTTTTAAAATTGAAAAGTTAAAAAGTTAAATTCCTTCAACCATGGTAAAAATCCCCCTGAAGATGGTGGGAGCTTTGTCTTGCCTTCATCAATGCTGATGTCTCATGCCAGAATTTGCAGGGAGGTAACAACCTCCTGGTATTTTTCTAATTAAGATATTAAATATATATTAAAATTCCCAAAGGAAGCTGGCAGTGTTCCATTTCTCTTTCCCTTGCATCAGAAGAGCCTTTACCCTCTCTTAACTCTCTGCTGGGAAATCAGAGTTGGTGAATACAGTTCCATAACTGTATTTCTGATAATAAAAACCAGAACACCTTCCAGTGTTCCAAAATCCTGTGCCTTTTAGGGTAAAGAACCAAGCACCTGAAAGCTGTTGTACCATGTTTGCCTCCTTAGCAAAGCTGACTTCTGTAGGAGGTTCTTTTTCCCCTAATTCAGAGAGGATATTAATTTTTAAATGTTACTACTGTATCCCCCAATCTACCAGAATTTATTTTTTTGCAACAAATTCCATAAAAACTAAAGTGGTGATGGTGAGCAGCCCCAAGAGTACAGTTTGGGTTGTTTTTTTTTTTTTTAATTCTGGTTGCATTTGCAAGCACATTGGTAGACACAGAGAATATGTTGTGAATTACTGCAGTCTGGGTGTTATTTGTAGTAATCAATAGCTAAAGGACTGTAAGAAGTGAAATGTCTGTCATTTAGGTGCACTGAGAGAGGAGGAACTGTTCTAAATATCTTCCCTTTGAATTTTCAGTAAAGGTGAGGAGAAAAACTACAGGGTTGGGTTTTTTTGTCTCTGAAAATAATCTTGGTGTTAATCTTGCACCAGCTGCCACCTTGGAGAAGTTCTTTCCCACCTTAGTGTTCTAAGTAGCTGGTGGCATTGCTGCTAAGGGCTTCAAATTAAAGTTATTTTTTCTAACTTTGGGATCTTTCCCCTGTGAAAACTCCTAAAATTTAGGCTTGGTGGTGGCTCTTACTGGTAGAAACCCAGAAGCAGCAATGCCAGCAGCACTTCTGCCTGCAAGAAGTGGAAACTTTGCAGGATTTTCAGTGCCATGGTTGCCCACACTCAGTCTGTGCCACTCTAAGCTGATTTTGAGGGTTGTGAGCTTGGTTTTGGGGTGTGTAGGGAGGAATTTATTCCAAATCTTCTCCCCCACCACTTTGGTTCAGTTCTTTGGGGTTGTTCAGGACACATCCTCATGGAACTGTGGGTTTTAAAACTTTATATTCAGCTGTGCTTGGCTTGGGCAAATAAACTGAGTTTAAGTCACCACCATGCAGCCTGTCATTTGCAGGGAGGAAAAATGCTGATAATAGAGTTGGAAGGTAATAGCAAAATAATTCCATGTCTTGCCTCACGTGCTCAGTCCTTTTAAAAGCCTTTTTTTAAATATTCATAGAGTTGTTTTTTTGTTCTACTCAGCAGCCTCAAAATTGTCATTCCAACTGCTGATCACTTGTACAGAGAGCAGGAAAAATAACCCAGGTGGCTGCAGAGTTTTCATTCAGAAAAGCAAAACCACTGAAGAACTTTATTCTCCTTCCAGCCACCTGGCTAGAAAAAAAAAAAAACTCTTAAAATAATCCAGAGGATCAAAGGGATTTTGAGGGGAGGAGGAAGAGAAGGTCCCTTCTCTGTGGCTGCCAGGGAGGCTGCAGTGTCATTCACCAGGAGTACTCCAGGTTGTAAAGCCCTGGGAGAGCAGGGCTGTAACTTCAGACAGCTCCAGGGAGCTGCTCCAGAAAGGAGAGGCCAGAGGATGGAAAGTGTTTTGTCACAGGAACTGGGAGCTTGGGTGCCTCTAAAAGCTTCTGTCCTCTCAGGCTCAACTAATTGCACCTGGATACACCAAGGAAAAAAATGTGATGGCTTAAAAAGGTTAAAACCCTTTTAAACAGCAGAA
Organism: Heliangelus exortis; assembly: GCF_036169615.1. Taxonomy (NCBI): domain Eukaryota; kingdom Metazoa; phylum Chordata; class Aves; order Apodiformes; family Trochilidae; genus Heliangelus; species Heliangelus exortis. The sequence continues at coordinate 1,941,079 of NC_092427.1, forward strand.
TCTGACTCTGTTTTCTTTTCAGTTCCCAGTAGAAAAATCCCTAGAGATCACCCAAACCTCAAAAAAAATTGCATTTTCCCAGCTTGGGACTCTGGATCCTTCGTGGCTCCTGGCAAAGTCTGGCTGAGGAGCTCCAGAGGGCAAACACTCCCAGGACTGGAGCTCACCAGGCTGCCCTCCTGTCACTATAATTACTCCTTTGGCTAATTATTAACCCAGCCTGACAGGACTGGAATTGTAACAAAAAAAAACCAGCAGTGAATTATTTCCTTAGGAACATCAGGCATTGGTGCTGCTGCTCCAGGACTGCTTGTGGGTGCTAAAAAACCTGAGGAGCATAAACTCACACTGGTTATATCAGTTTGTATTTAGGATCAATGTTTTTCTGTGGTGTTGTTCTCACTGGATGCAATTCTGTGTTGTTTGGGTTCTTGGGGTTTTTTTTTTTTTAGCCTGGAAAAGGATGGTTGGGGAAGTTCTCATGGCTTGGGGTGCTGGGTCCCAACAAGTTTGCAGATGGCACTAAGCTGGGGGGAGTGTGGATCAGCTGGAAGGCAGGAGGGCTCTGCAGAGGGACCTGGACAGACTGGAGAGTTGGGCTGATCCCAACGGGATGAGGTTCAACATTCCAAGTGCCGGGTCCTGCACTTTGGCCACAACAACCCCATGGGGAGCTCCAGGCTGGGCACAGAGTGGCAGAAAGGGAGCTGGGAGTCTGGATTGCCAGGAAGCTGAACATGAGCCAGCAGTGTGCCCAGGTGGCCAAGAAGGCCAATGGCATCCTGGGCTGGCTCAGGAACAGCGTGGCCAGCAGGTCCAGGGAAGGGATTCTGCCCCTGTGCTCAGCCCTGGGGAGGCCACAGCTTGAGTCCTGGGTCCAGTTCTGGGCCCCTCAGCTCAGGAAGGAGCTTGAGGTGCTGGAGCAGGTCCAAAGGAGGCAACTGGGCTGGGGAAGGGATCCAGCACAGATCCTCTGAGGAGAGGCTGAGGGAGCTGGGGGTGTTGAGGCTGGAGAAGAGGAGGCTCAGGGGAGACCTCATCACTCTCTCCAACTCCCTGAAAGGAGGTTGGAGCCAGGGGGGGGTTGGGCTCTTTTCCCAGGCAACTCTCAGCAAGACAAGAGGGCACAAGAGGTCTCAAGTTGTGCCAGGGGAGGTTTAGGTTGGACATGAGAAAGAATTTCTTTCTGGAGAGGGTGCTCAGCCATTGGAATGGGCTGCCCAGGGAAGGGGTGGATTCTCCATCCCTGGAGATATTTCAAAAGAGCCTGGATGTGGCACTCAGTGCCATGGGCTGGGAACCACGGGGGGAGTGGAGCAAGGGTTGGACTTGATGAGCTCTGAGGTCCCTTCCAACCCAGCCCATTCTATATGATTCTAAGTTTCTTCTCTGCTATGGCTGTGTCAGGAGTGAGCACTGAGGGAGCATTTCCAGCAGAGGAAACTGGTTCCAGATGAGGTGTTAATAGAGAGTAAGATTCCTCCAGTTTATTTTAAACCATTACCTTTCCTTTTCAAGCATATTTTCACAGGACTAACTCATTTCCTCTGCAGTTCCAGTGGTCACACACTGAATTTTTGGCCAGAGAACTTCCAGCAGCCACCAGGACCTCAGCTACCCCTGAGCTCTCCTTGCTGCCACTGACATGACCTGGTTTGTTGTTTTTTTCTTTTTTTCAACACTTTTGGGGGCAGTTGGCCACCTGCTTTCATTTCTTTCCTTGAAGCCAGCAGCTCTGCTCTAATTCCCAGCATATCATGGTGCAGCTTGGTGTCTTTAGTGCTCCAAGGAAGGTCCAGGTGCTGTGCCTGCTTTCTGTAGGCTGTCCCAGGTCACTCAGAGCCTTTTTGTCCCCAGAAGTTTCCATGCAGGCTGCCACTTCTTTTTATTCTTATTTTTTTTTTCTTTTTCCCCCCTACACGTGGAAGTTGTCCAGGGGCTACATGCCCATATGCACACACGTGCCTGGGGCTGGCAGCAGCTGCTTGGGGACAACAATAACAGCTTGGATCAGCTGCAAGGACAAGTGATGTCTTGGCTGTCTCAGGGGCTCCTGCTCCATGATAATTCCCTTTGTTTCCAGGGGAATCACAGCAGCTGACAGCTGCCTTTGTCAGGAGCAGCCCTTGGCCAGGGCACTCATGCAGCTCTGATCAAACACACTGCTTAGGTCTGCTTTAAAACCTGATTTTTAATTTTTTTTTTTTCTCTTTTAGGTGAGGTTTTTTTAACATTCAGGGTTGAACCTTTAGGCTCTGCACCCCAACCTTCCCTGGTTGAATGGGACCAAATTGTTTGCTCCTGAGGGCAGGAGGTGAAGCTCTGGGATGCTCTGGGCATTGGGGACTCTGAAAGCTCTGGGAAGCCCAGGTTTGTAGTGTCATGGATGAGGATTTCTGCTGCACCCACAGTGAGGACAAAAATCACTGGGGTCTTGCTGTTAATAAGTTGGAGAATCATGGAATGGGGTGGGTTGGAAGGGACCTTAAAGCTCATCCAGTTCCAACCCCCCACCCTGGGCTGAGACACTGCCAGGGATGGGGCAGCCACAGCTTCTCTGGGAACCTGGGACAGGGGCTCAGCACCCTCAAATTAAAGAATTTCTTCCTAATGTCCAACTTAAATCTCCCCACTTCAAGTTTTAACCATTTCCTTTCATCCTCTCCCTACCCCCCCGTGTCCAAAGCCCTCCCCCAGCTTTCTTGTAGCCCCTCCAGATATTGGAAGGTTGCTCTGAGCTCACCTGGGAGCCTCCTCTTCTCCAGGCTGAGAAAGTCTCCCACCATCATCCAGGAAGGAAAGAAACCATGGTTTGTACCCAGAGTAAACCCAAAACCTGGTGGTGGAGCTTCCAGCCCAGCACCCAAACCCATACAAAAACTTTGACCTCCCCCTGAGCTGCCCTGGTGCCTTTAACACAGCAGCCCTCACCCTGGCAAAGGCAATTCTTGCTCTAACTTATTATTTTAGGGATATGTTTTTAAAATCCTTGCTCTAACTTATTATTTTAGGGTTGTTTTGTTGGGGTTTTTTTTTTGTGTGTTTGTTTGTTTTCCCAGCAAGGCTGAGGCTGCTCTTTCAGGAGCTGCACAAACACAAAGATCTCATCGGGGCTGAGTCTGGCAGAGGGGGGAGAAAACTTCCCAGGATTATGAGACTGAAATTTCATGCAGCTGGAGGTTCTGCTTCACTGAGAAAGTAACCTCTGCCCCTAAAAGCACAGCCTCTGGCAGGTTGGGAAAGCTGGAGGGAAGGGAAATACAGGCTGCAAGCTGGACCCTGGGGAGAGGTTTGGGTCTAAAGGAGACCCAGGGGCCACAGGTTTGGAAATCAACTTCTTGGGATGTATTATTTCCCCTGGAGAAAAGTCCCAGCTTTGGGTTTGCTTCTTTTGGGGTGAGAAGCCAGGATTTTGGTTGTGGAAAAGCCATGGGTGGGCAGAGCTGAGGTTGCTGAGGGATGAGTGGAGTGTGAGCAGTAAGAAATGCCCATCCCAACCCTGAGCTTTCTGCTCCCTGGGATATTCCCATGGGATTGGGTTGGATCCAGCCCTGCATCCACACAACCTCCCAGCAGGAGGATTGTTTCCCTAAATAAAAATCTCTTTAAAATCCACACTTAAAATGTTCTCCTGGCAGAAAAGACCTGGCTGGCAGCCCCTTGCCTCCATCCCAAGTCAATACTTTTGGGGTTTAGTAACTTCTAGCAGAGAGGGACTTAGAAGTTGAGGCTCAGATGGGCTTCAGCAGAGCTTGATAAACACAACAGCACAAACCCAGAACCTGCTGGAATTTTCCTTTGGAGAGCAGTGTTTAAAACCTCCAGTGGAGCTGCTGTTCTCTGCCTAAAACCTGAGGAAATCCTAAAAAAAAAAATAAAGAAAAAAGGGGGAGGTTAAACCTTAACCCCTATAAATCCACAGAAGTTGAAGTAGATGGATTTAAAATTCTTTCAAACACAGAACATCAATGCTAAAGGATGAAGTTATTAATCAGCCTGGGGGGGCTGGTTGGCTAAGGAGGAATCCAGGTGGACTTTGGGGTTAATATCAAGGGGATTCCCACTCAGAGAAGAGCAGAGAGAAGTTGGTACAAGCCCCAATCCAGTGTTCTGGCAGGTGTTATAAAAAGGCAACACAAATGGCAGCCATTTGGAGATGCATTTTGAGGTGAGTGTGCAAGGACTTTGATTCAGGTCCCATCTTCTTTATTTTTTAATTTTTTTTTTAATGCTGAACTGGTCCCATCTTTTTTTTTTTTTTAATGCTGAACTGATGCCCCTTTGGGCATTGCCAGGTTGCACCTTCAGATCCCAGTTAACTTTCAGTCTGCCATTCTTTCCATAAAACAGGATTTTAAGTGCATTTTCCCTAACAAACATGATTTTAAGTGCATTTTCCAGTTCCTTTTCCACTGGCTAAATGGTGCCAGCACTGCCCAGGCTCAGAGTTCAATTTTTTTTGGCTGGTTCTTGGTGGAAGGAGCAAAATTTGGATGCAGCCTGAGCTGGGAATAGATGGGAACCTCCAGGAATCAGTGAAACCCAGTAGGGGGGGGTGTTCTCAGAGCATGGGGGTTTGTGGGGCTGGGCTGGATTTTGGGTGGCAATAAGAGGAGAAGTTCTGTGTTCTTAAAAAAAAAAAAAATAAATAAAGTTTGGAATTACAGCTTCTGCAACCAGGAGGTTCAGCATCATTTTGGCTGCCTTGGGGCTGCATAAACTGAACTTCCAGAGAGAGAAACTGCTCTGAGGACTGAGGAGCTGTTGTATTTATTGCATTTATTGTATTTAATGTTGCATTTCTTCAGCTGGGGCTGTGCAGGCAGCAGTGTCCCAGGGCAGGGGGTGGCACGGCCAAGGGGACACTGTCAGCAGACACCTCACCCCCCAGATGAAGATTTAAACCCTTTATTTATACAAATGTACAGCATTTACAAGAGTTAAAAAAAATTAGACATTTAAAAGGAGTATCACAGATAGAAAGCCTAAAAAATATACATATATAAACAGGGTGCAGCTCAGCATTTGTGTGCTTTAAAAGAAATAACCCCAGGAGCTCCAGGGGCAGCTCAAGAACTGGGATTTTTTTTTTTTTTTTTTTTTTTTTCCAGAGGCAGCAGCAGCATGGGCAGAGCTGGGGAGGGGGCTTGGGAGAGGTGGCTCCTGCAGGGTTATTTTCCAACCCCCTGGGCATAACCATGGGGTGGCAAACAGAGCATCTGTGGAGTCACAGAACCACAGAGTGGGGGTTGGAAGGGACCTTAAAGCTCATCCAGTTCCAACCAGGACACCTCCCCCAGCCCAGGGGGCTCCCAGCCCCATCCAACCTTCCACACTGCCAGGGATGGGGCAGCCACAGCTTCTCTGGACATCCAGGTGGGTAGAGAGCACTACCAGGTACCCAAAAGGTTTCTGATGTCCCCCTGAACACAGCAGGAAGGTCCTGTTGGTCCTGGCACCTCCTGCTCGTGTCACCTCCCTGCAGGTACCACACCTTTGTGTTCCTGGAAGCCCAACATCTCCTTCTGAGTAAATCTGGCTGTTCCTGCAGCTCATCCCCCGTGGTGAGACATCTCTGGCACAGTTAGCAGAGGTTAGGCTGGGTGAGTTCAGGTAAGTGGCACTGAAACTGCAAACCATCTGGGAAACAGAAGGGAAGAACCCCTGGAGGAGGCAGCAGTGGAAACCTGGCTGCAAACTGCTGGCCAAGGCAAGCAGGAGGTCACCTGCTGCTTCTTGCCTGACTGAGAAATGCAGGTGGGGAGTAAAGCCCAAAATAAAAATAAAACCCCTTAAAGCATCCAGCTGAGCTGCCCCCAGCAGTGTCAGAGCCCAGGGATCATAGAATCCTAGAATGGGCTGGGTTGGAAGGGAGCTCAGAGCTCATCAAGTCCAACCCTTGCTCCACTCCCCCCGTGGTTCCCAGCCCATGGCACTGAGTGCCACATCCAGGCTCTTTTGAAATAGCTCCAGGGATGGAGAATCCACCCCTTCCCTGGGCAGCCCATTCCAGTGTCTGATCACCCTCTCCAGAAAGAAATTCTTTCTCATGTCCAACCTAAACCTCCCCTGGCACAACTTGAGACCTCTTGTGCCCTCTTGTCTTGCTGAGAGTTGCCTGGGAAAAGAGCCCAACCCCCCCCTGGCTCCAACCTCCTTTCAGGGAGTTGGAGAGAGTGATGAGGTCTCCCCTGAGCCTCCTCTTCTCCAGCCTCAACACCCCCAGCTCCCTCAGCCCTTCCTCACAGGACTTGTGCTGGATCCCTTCACAGCCTCCTTGCTCTTCTCTGGACCTGCTCCAGCACCTCAATCTCCTTCCTGAGCTGAGGGGCCCAGAACTGGACACAGGACTCAAGCTGTGGCCTCCCCAGGGCTGAGCACAGGGGCAGAATCCCTTCCCTGGACCTGCTGGCCACGCTGTTCCTGAGCCAGCCCAGGATGCCATTGGCCTTCTTGGCCACCTGGGCACACTGCTGGCTCCTCTTCAGCTTCCTGGCAATCCAGACTCCCAGGTCCCTCTCTGTCTGGCTGCTCTCAGCCACTCTGTGCCCAGCCTGTAGGGCTGATGCTGGGGGACTCCCCAGGAGGTACCAGAGACACGATGGAGCCCACCTGAGTTGCCCCAGCAGGGTGGTCAGGAGCCACCCCAAGTGCCCAGGTGCCTGCATTTCCATCACTTCTTCTTCAAGCACAGGTCCTGGAGCTGCTCCTGCTCCAGCCCTCAGCCTGGGGCCAACTCCTGCCTCTGAAGAGCAGCTGAAACCCAGCAGCAGGTCCTGCCAGGCTGAAACCCTCCAGGTTTGCAGGGAATAAATAAATAAATACTTCAATTGCTGCTGGAGAAGTTGTAAACCCCCCCCCCCCTCCACCTCATCCTTCCCTCCCCCATAAGGATCCCTGCAAGGCACAGGCTCTGGGAAGACCTCAGGGTTGATGTTGGGGTTTTCTGAGGGGTCAACTGGTGACATCCAGCAACTAACAGATTGCAACCATCCTCTTAACACAAATCCAAGCCCCAGGAGCTCCAAAGGCAAGGTTTGCCCAAACTTCTCCTAAAAAAATGTCAGTGCTGCTCCTGGTTCTCCTTTGCCTCCAAGGAAGCTCCCTGGAGGACAAGCAGAGCTGGCCCAAAGAAAGGTCCCAGAACTCACCTTGCAGGCTCAGCTCAGCAGCTTTCCAGCTGCCACTGGTACCCAACAGAGATGCTGCAAGCTGGGGGCTTCCTGCTCCCCTCCAGGAGCCCTCCCAAAAACCTGGAGGTCTTCACAAAGCCTTTGGCTTCCAGCATTGGCTTCCTTCATCTGCCTTTTGCTGTGAAACTCCCCCCCAAAAAAAGCACTTCAGGGCATCAGGAGAACGTGACCTGCTAGAGCAGGAGTTACATGGGAGAAGAAGTAGCCTCAAATGAGCTCCTAAAAGCAGAATTCATGATTATAACATTTTTTTGTTGTTGTTGTTTTCTTTAAAGGTTTGGTTTGACATTCAAGCAAGTCCATGGACCCCCTGCTTTTAGTACTGACCTTGTAAAACAGAGCTGGGTCTTTTTCAGTAGTAGTGTAAAACATTTTATAGATATAGATATATATAGATATTTATGATAATTTATATATTCCAAGCTCAACCAATGGCAAAGCAACTGTTTTTTGGTTTGTTTTTTTTTTTTTTTTGCCTGGCAAGATCAGCGTTAAGAATCTTCCAAACCCTTCAGCTCCTCCTCAAGGTACAAAAATAAATATTGCATATTTCTGCATCTGTGATTTCTGAGCTAAAGCAAGCAACACGGGTCACCAAAATAAAGCTGGAGCTTGGAGCAGACCCCACTTCTCAGTGGGAACAGACGACAGAAAATACCAGAAGCTCTTCAGGATCCATTTGCTCTCTCCTGTGCCAAAAAGAGGACAAAAACCAGCAGGGATTTGGCTCAGCAGGCACCAGCATCTCAGCCTGGACACCCAGCACCTTCCTCCTCCTGGGAGCTGAGGGTCCAGGGCAGAGCATCCACCTCCCCTCTGAGCAGGGCTGAGGAATGGAGTTTGCTGAGTGGATTCTCCAGGAAAATCCTTTGGGTGTTGGCACAGGGGGTGCTCCTCACATGGATACCTCAGAGGAAGGTGTCAGACATTCCCTGCTCAAGGAAGGTGTCAGACATTCCCTGCCCAAGGAAAGTGTCAGACATTCCCTGTCCAAGGAAGGTGTCAGATATTCCCTATCCAAGGAAGGTGTCAGACATTCCCTATCCAAGGAAGATGTCAGACATCCCTATCCAAGGAAAGTGTCAGACATTCCTTATCCAAGGAAAGTGTCAGACATTCCCTATCCAAGGAAAGTGTCAGACATTCCCTGTCCAAGGAAAGTGTCAGACATTCCCTGCTCAAGGAAGGTGTCAGACAATCCCTATCCAAGGAAGTTTTCAGACATTCCCTGCCCAAGGAGGGTGTCAGATATTCCCTATCCAAGGAAAGTGTCAGACATTCCCTATCCAAGGAAGGTGTCACACATTCCCTGCCCAAGGAGGGTGTCAGATATTCCCTATCCAAGGAAAGTGTCAGACATTCCCTGTCCAAGGAAGGTGTCAGAGGAAGTTGCCCAACGCTGCTGCTCCCCCTTTGTCCTCATCCATCTCCTGCTGCCAATTCCTGCCCTCTCCTGGAGCAGCAGGACCTGTGGGGAGACCCCAAAGCCATTTATGGCTGGGGATTTATCCAATGTTCCCTTACAGGGTAAGGAGACACCAGAGTTTTCCTGCTGTGACATTCCAGCCAGGATGTTCCAGCTGTGGAGGCGATGGCAGCAGCACTGGCAGGGATGGATGGAGTGCCTTTAAGTGCCATTTCTTCAGGGAGAAAAAATTAAAAAAAATAAAAATAAAAAAAGAGTATGCGTGGATCCTGGGAACATCTGCCCTGAGTTTCTTCAGAGAAGAGCAGAGAAACGTGAAGGTTTGGCCCCCCCTTCAGCTCTGCTGCATCCCGGGCTCACAGCTTCAGCATCCCCAGATCCCGAGGGACCCGATTCCCGAGCTCCAGGGGGGGAAGAGGATGAAGTTTGCTGCAGATGCTGTCCCCAACTCAGCTGCCAGGCAGCCTGTCCCCAAGTTGGGACATCAGCCCCAGCCAGAGACAGGCAGTGGGCAGCAGGAGGGGCTGGGACAGCCCCGGGGTTTTGTTGAGGGGGGAGAGGGTGGTGAAGACGGCATCCGAGGTGTTCCTGGGCAGGGGGAGGTTGCAGATGGTCCCTTCACAGCAGGAGGTGCAGACCTGGAAAAATCCAGGGAAAAATCACTCACTGACAGCCCCAATCCCATGGGATAAAGTCACGGGGCAGTCACGTCACATTCACCAAGGGGACACCTGGATTTTATCCCCCCACCCCCTTTTTTTTTTTCGCCCGTTCCCCCTCTCCCCCTCTTTTTTTTTTCCCTTTTTTTCACCTCTCCTCCCCCCTTCCTTTCCCCTTTTTTCACCCTTTCCCCTCCCAATTTTTATTTCCCTTTTTTTCACCCTTCCTCCCCCTCTTCTTTTCCCCATTCTTCCCCCCTTCTCCCCCCCCTTTTTTTCCCAGTTTTTAACCTCTCCTCCCCCCTTCTTCTCCTCTTTTTTTCACACTTTCCTCCCCCCCATTTTTTCTTTTTTTTCACCCCTCCTCTCCCCCTGCTTTTCCCTTTTTTCACCCTTTCCCCTCCCAATTTTTATTTCCCTTTTTTTCACCCCTCCTCCCCACCTTCTTTTCCCCTTCTTTCACCCTTTCCCCCCCATATTTTTCCCCCTTTTTCCCTGTTTTTCACCCCTCCTCCTCTCCTTCTTTTCCCCTATTTTCACCCTTTCCCCTCCCTTTTTTCCCCTTTTTTTCACCCCTCCTCCCCCCCTTCTTTTCCTCTTTTTTCACACTTCCCTCCCCCCATTTTTTCTTTTTTTTTCACCCCTCTTCTCCCCCTGCTTTTCCCTTTTTTCACCCTTCCCCCCCCAATTTTTATTTCCCTTTTTTCCCTTTTTTTCACCCCTCCTCCCCCCCTTTTCTTCCCCTTTTTTTCCAGTTTTTAACCTCTCCTCCCCCCTTCTTCTCCTCTTTTTTCACACTTTCCTCCCCCCCCATTTTTTCTTTTTTTTTTCACCCCTCCTCTCCCCCTGCTTTCCCCTTTTTTCACCCTTTCCCCTCCTAATTTTTATTTCCCTTTTTTTCACCCCTCCTCCCCACCTTCTTTTCCCCTTCTTTCACCCTTCCCCCCCCAAAATTTTTCCCCTTTTTCCCTATTTTTCACCCCTCCTCCTCTCCTTCTTTCCCCTTTTTTCACCCTTTCCCCTCCCTTTTTTCCCCCTTTTTTTCACCCCTCCTCTCCCCCTGCTTTTCCCTTTTTTTCACCCTTTTTCCACCCAATTTTTATTTCCCTTTTTTCCCCTTTTTTCACCCCTCCTCCCCCCCTTTTTTCCCCTTTTTAACCTCTCCTCCCCCCCTTCTTTTCCTCTTTTTTCACACTTCCCTCCCCCCCATTTTTTCTTTTTTTTCCACCCCTCCTCCCCTTCTTTTCCCTTTTTTTCACCAATTTTTATTTCCCTTTTTTTTATTTCCTCCCCTTCTTTTCCTCTTTTTTCACACTTCCCTCCCCCCCATTTTTTCTTTTTTCACCCCTCTTCTCCCCCTGCTTTTCCCTTTTTTTCACCCTTCCCCCCCCAATTTTTATTTCCCTTTTTATCCTTTTTTCACCCCTCCTCCCCCCCTTTTTTCCCCCTTTTCCCCCCTTTTTTAACCTCTCCTCCCCCCTTCTTCTCCTCTTTTTTCACACTTTCCTCCCCCCCCATTTTTTCTTTTTTTTTCACCCCTCCTCTCCCCCTGCTTTCCCCTTTTTTCACCCTTTCCCCTCCCAATTTTTATTTCCCTTTTTTTCACCCTTCCTCCCCACCTTCTTTTCCCCTTCTTTCACCCTTCCCCCCCCCAAATTTTCCCCCTTTTTTCCCTGTTTTTCACCCCTCCTCCTCTCCTTCTTTTCCCCTTTTTCCACCCTTTCCCCTCCCTTTTTCCTCCTTTTTTTCACCCCTCCTCTCCCCCTGCTTTTCCCTTTTTTTCACCCTTTTTCCACCCAATTTTTATTTCCCTTTTTTCCCTTTTTTTCATCCCTCCTCCCCCTTCTTTTCCCCTTTTTTCACCCTCCTCCCCCCCTTTTTTCCCCTTTTTAACCTCTCCTCTCCCCTTCTTCTCCTCTTTTTTCACTTTCCTCCCCCCCATTTTTTCTTTTTTTCCCACCCCTCCTCCCCTTCTTTTCCCTTTTTTTCACCAATTTTTATTTCCCTTTTTTTTATTTCCTCCCCCCTTCTTTTCCTCTTTTTTCACACTTTCCTCCCCCCATTTTTTCTTTTTTTTCACCCTCTTCTCCCCCTGCTTTTCCCTTTTTTTCACCCTTCCCCCCAATTTTATTTCCCTTTTTATCCCTTTTTCACCCCTCCTCCCCCCTTTTTTTCCCCTTTTTTCCCCCTTTTTTTAATGTCTCCTGCCCCCTTCTTCTCCTCTTTTTTCACACTTTCCTCCCCCCCTATTTTTTCTTTTTTTTTCACCCCTCCTCTCCCCCTGCTTTTCCCTTTTTTTCACCCTTCCACCCCAATTTTTATT
>NC_092427.1:1959013-2004314 GCF_036169615.1 Heliangelus exortis
TATACTAACATGAGCCTAAAGAAATTCTTATTGGAGAATCAGGCAAAGCCCCCGGATCCTGTGCCCTGTTCAGTTTTCTAGGAATCATCTTTAAAAAAGACAGCATTCAAGATTTATTTTTCTGTGAAGTTAAATCCACCAAAACACCAGCAGAACAGCTGAGAGGAATTTTGTTATTTTTGTTTCCCAATCTTTGGGAAAAAAGCTCCATGTGATGGGCTGTCCCCAGCTCCATCTTCTGGGCTCCCTCACCCCCAAAGGAGACCAAAGGAGACCATCACCATCCTCATCCCATCCTCATCCTCATCTTCATCTTCATCCTCATCCTCATCCCCATCCTCATCCCCATCCTCATCCTCATCCCCATCCCCATCCCCATCCCCATCCTCATCCTCATCCTCATCCCCATCCCCATCCTCATCCCCTTCCTCATCCCCTTCCCCATCCCCATCCTTATCCCATCCTCATCCCCATCCCCATCCTCATCCCCATCCCCATCCTCATCCTCATCCTCATCCCCATCCCCATCCTCCTCATCCCCATCCTCATCTTCATCCTCATCCTCATCCTCATCCTCATCATCCCCATCCTCATCCTCATCCTCATCATCCCCATCCTCATCCTCATCCTCATCCCCATCCCCATCCTCATCCTCATCATCCCCATCCTCATCCTCATCATCCCCATCCCTATCCCCATCCCCATCCCCCTCCTCATCATCCCCATCCCTATCCCCATCCCCATCCTCATCATCCCCATCCTCATCCTCATCCCCATCCCCATCCCCATCCTCATCCTCATCATCCCCATCCTTATCCTCATCCTCATCCCCATCCCCATCCTCATCCTCATCCTCATCCTCATCCTCATCCTCCTCCTTCTCCTTTTCTAAGCTGCTCTTCTAGTGTAAAAACCCCAGGAAATTCCCAGCCAAGGGGAAATGCTGTGGGTTTTCCACAATTCCTGAGGATTATCCCCAGGGATGAAGGAATTTGGGTTCATTTCATGCTTTACTCATCAGGGGGCAGCTGAAGGTTCTGTTCCCCAGCCCAAGATGAAAGCACTGGGTTTCCACAGAGGAAACGTGCAATTATAATGTAAATTATTATAGAAATTATCCCTTGCTTCTTCTTGAATCATTATTAAAATTGTGCCTTTCACAGGGAGGAAAAAAGGAGGGTGATAAATTCCAAGCAAACCTTCCTGTCCAGCCCTGCTGGAACAAACAGAGCTTCTGGGGAACTCTTTTAGGGCTGTTTCATCCTTTCTTCCAGGGATGTTTTTAGAAAAGATTTTTAAAAGATTTTAGAGAAGATTTAGAAAAGATGCAATCATCCTGTAGAAATGGGTTTGACCCATTTTTGGGGGACCAAACCTGTGTCTTCTGCACCTTGGCCACCAACTGCAAGGGCTGCAGCTCCCAAGAGTAGAGACATGGAATCATTTGGGTTGGGAAAGAGCTTTGGGATCACCCAGTCCAACCCTTCCCTCACCCCCACCCCATGTCCCTCATCCCCACATCCCCAGGCTCTGAAACCCCTCACAGGGATGATGGGGACTCCAGCCCTGCCCTGGGCAGCCTGGGCCAGGCCCTGACAACCCTTTCCAGGGAGAAATTCTTCCCAAACTTCACCCCAAAGCTCCCCTGGCACTTCAGAGCCAGGCTGACCATGGGGTGAGGCTCAGGTTGTCCAACCACACGTTCCACTACAAAAAAGATTTTAAAACCTTGCACTGTGTGATGATTTGTGGGGGTTCCCAGGGCTGTCCATCCCCCCTGAAGCTGGAGGTGACACTGCCACCTCCTCTTTTGCATTTTGCCTTCCTCTGGTGGAACTCTTGCCCAGGATGCTTCAGCCAGGAGGTACCTCCAGGCACCCATCCTACAAAGCAGCTCAGGCTCAGCCTGCCAGGGGTGATGCTGACCCACAGCACCATTCAGCCAACACCTCAAATTCCCATTTCCCATAGGATCCACCTCCTGGGCACCCTCTGACACCCAGAAAGGGAGCACAGCTGAAGAAATCTGCTACAGGAACCTGGTGCAGACCAAGAGCCAGGCTAAGAGTAAGCAAACCTTCTTGAGACCCAGCCAGGTTCCACGTGTGTCCAGAGTTGTCCTCTCTGCTTTAAAGAGGCTACAAAACCACTGAATCTGCTACTTCAAGAGTCACACAGTGACTTTTGACACCCCATGTCCCCAGACACAGCCCCTAAGAGCACATTTGGGTTCCCCCCCAGCTCCTGGGAAACATCTCCATCCCCAAGATGTCAGCCTGCCCCAGGCCACCCAAAAAGAGAGCACAGGGAGGATCCCAAGGGCACAATTCCCATCCAAATGAGATCCCTGACACAGTTCCTTCTCGAGCTGAAGCCAATGAACACCAGAACACAACAAGGTTAATGCCCAGCAGGAGGCTTGGCCTTCTAGGAAATACTTTTTCTAATCTCTGGTCAATCCAGGGATTCAAGTTTTTACTCTCCATGAGAATGAATCTTGTTCTGCACAAAATGCAGCTCCCTCCATTGCAGTCAATGACAATGGTTTGGCACACTTGGCTTTAAGAACAATTCTCTTCATAAATAAATAAGGAAAATTTTAAATCCCGGGATGGAGTTTTCTCCTTTTCTCCCACCACGTAACACAAGCAAACCAAGGAGGTTTTGGATCCCTGCAGTGAGGGATAAGCAGATAACCCCATCCCCTGAGCACCCCTGCAGTCACACCTCAAATCCCAGCTGCCATTCCCCAGATTGAGAGGGGATCTGAGGCAGGAATTCTGCCCTGGGAAGATGCTGAGATCCTCACCCTGGCTGCCCCCAGAACCTCTGGCTGCCCCAGCCCTTGGTTGGATGGGGCTTGGAGCCCCCTGGGCTGGGGGAGGTGTCCCTGCCCATGGCAGGGGTGACACTGGGGGAGCTTTAAGGTCCTTTCCCACCCAAACCAGTTTGGGACCCTGTGGTTCCCAAATGTGCTAAAGGCAGAACTGGGAGTGTCACCTCTCTCCTTGCTCAGCCATCCACAGGTCCTCAGGCATTTAAACACCTCCTGCTCCACCAGGGAGTGTCCATCTCCACCAGGGTTCCTCTCATCTGATGCCAGCCAGCCTCACCTCTTATCACTGCTGATGCTCTGCTGATGCCAGCTCAAAGAAAAAAAAACCTCCAGAGAGACCAGGAGCTCTGACACAGCCTGCAAACACAGCTGGTTCATCCCCTCACTGCAGGGCACTGCCCTTCTCCTTCCAAAATAAATATTTTCTGAGGGCACCGGCCCACAGCAAACCACAGACACCCTGGAGAGACCCTGAACAGGGCTGCTGAGCCCAGAGGAAGCACCAGGGGAATGGGGAGCCCCAGCAGCATCCTGCCCACCAAACTCAGCAGCATCCTCTGCCCACCAAGCTCAGCAGCATCCTTCTACCTGCAATCTCAGCAGCATCCTCTGCCCACCAGGTCCAGCAGCATCCTTCTAACCTGCAATCTCAACAGCATCCTCTGCCCACCAAACTCAGCAGCATCCTCTGCCCACCAAGCTCAGCAGCATCCTTCTGCCCACCCATGGTCCCCACACTGAGCACCTGTCCCCCTGTCCTGGTTTGGGCCAGGATAAAGGTGATTTTCTGTCTTGTACTTTTGCTTTTAGCTAAGTCTCTTGTAAGTAGCTGCACTTGGTGAAATTACCAGGAAGTTTCTCAGACAGTGTGTGCTTCTAGGACTGATAACACTCAAAGTTTATAGTTACTGCTAGAGACTGCTGTGCAGAGCCAAGGACACTGCTCAGCTCTGAGGAAAACTTTTACCCTCCAGAAGGAAGAAAGGTCCCACCTGCAGCCTCCTCTGGGGAGGAAGGGACAAGAGAGATGCCAGAATTGACCAAACAGAGGATTCCATCCCATACACCTCATACTCAGGATAAATCTGAGGCATCACGAGGGCCAAGCCACACTTCCAGCTTCCAGCTGCCTGCCTTTCCTGCTTCCCTTCCTTCACCCGGCATCCTGGAAGGATTCCATCTGTTCCTCTGCCTGTGCTCCTGATCCATGCCAGCCTGAATCTGTGTGTTCCTGCCTCCAGCTCCCAACTGCTCCTGACCCCAGGATTCCAGCCTGGACTTTCCCAGGGCTGCCCTGCAGCCTCAGTGGGGATGTGAGAGTTACTGGGGGAAAGGGGGAAGGAATGTGGGATCCATTTTCCTGTATATTTGTATAGATTTAGTAATTTTTCTTATTTCTCATTCCTGTTTCATTAAAGTTGTGTAGTTTAGTTTCCAACCCATCAGTCTCTCCCCCTTATTCTCTCTCCTTTCTTTATTAGGGAGGAGAGAGAGATTAACAGAGAGAGTCTGTTACTTGGTTTAATTGCCAGGCCAGTGTTAAACCCTGACACCCCACAAAACAGGTTCCATGCCCACCCTGTGTTCAGAGCTTCCCGTGGGGCTGTGGATGAGCTTCATGCCTTGGGAGCACCCCAAAAAGAGCAGTGGTAAGGATGGGGGACACCTGAGGACCTGGCTGGTGCCCAGAGCTGATGTTTGGGTGCTGGATCCCAAAGCCCTGGCTGAGCTGGTCCCAACTTCAGACTCTGACAGGAGTCATGAGCCCAAAATACTGGAAATGTCTCAATTCCAGACAAATGTCTCAAATTCCAGACAAAAAGAGGTCCTGGGTGCCCCAAAGTCCTGGGTTTGTGCTACGAGGGAGGGGAGCGAGCAAAGGGAGGAGCAATCAACCCCCTGCCCACCAGCAAGGGAAAAATCCAACCCTTAAATGAACATCAGCCTGGTTTAACTTCCAGCTCAGCCAGAGGAGCAGGGGGAGCAGACCCAAGTCCCAAACTTCATCCCCTGCCAAGAGGCAGAACAGCTCAAAGGCCTTCTCACCTCCCTCACACACCTCCCTGGGCTTACAACCGGGAGCAGCCTCCGAGTAGGAGCTGAAGGAGTAACAGAGGGTGGGAGGGGGGGGTCAGTGCTCTCCACTAGTGTTTTTTTCTTGGGGGGGGGGGGGGTTCAGTGGAAGAGGAGCAGGGGGCTGGTGTTACCTCTTGGGCAATAGACATCCGGAGCCCAGCGGTTGCACTCGTAGTTATCCGCTGCCCTCTCGCAGGTGAAGCACTTGAAGCCCTGTGGGTACGGGGTGGCTGCAAGGGACAGACAACATCATCAGGTGGGAAAGCAGCCCAGCCCCCTGCCTGCTCCACACAGGAGTATTTTGTTCTCTTTAAACCCCTCTTCCCACAAGCACACCCAGCAGCTTCCCCCTGATGTCTGAAAAACCCAACGGGATTTGGGTTGGATGGGGCTTGGAGCAACCTGGGCTGGTGGGAGGTGTCCTTGGGGGTGGAACTAGAGGGTTTGGAAGGTTCCTCCCAACCCATTCCATGATTCTAACAGGAGGCTTTGGTTTTCTGGCCAAAGTGCCCACTGCTGACTTCAAAGGGAGTTAATGGGAGGCAGAAGCACTACTTCTCTTGCTATTGGAGCCCACATCCAATACTGCAACTTTATCAGTGCTGATAAGAGGGTATCAGATGGATTAAAATACTTCTGGAACCTGAGCAAACGAGCTAGCCCTTTGGGAGGCAGGCTGATGTCCTCAGAGGAAAGAAAAATCAACTTGCTGAACACCTCCAAGTTTTTATCAGCAGACTCTGTCCTCATTTCTGTCGGGAAACTCCCCAAGTGCTCTCCTGGCAGGGCTTCTGCAGCTCAGTCAATGCATCTTCAAGATGCTGCCACCTTCTCAGGAGCCAAATGGTGAATGGGTCACATTTATCTCCACAGGGCAAAGCAATCTGAACCTCCAGAGGTCTCACATCTCCCTTTGCTCACCAGTTCCAGGCCAGAACCCATCTGAGTAGGAGAGGTGAAGCAAGAGGCATTGCCTGCTTGTTCTCCCAAGGGCCACCAAATCACCTGGGAGCATCACTGCTGGGGCTGCTGACCCATCCAATGCCCCATGCTCCATGTCCCATCCAACCTGGCCTCCAACACCTGCAGCCACAGCTTCTTGGAGCAACCTGGGCCAGGGCCTCAGCACCCCCCGGGAAGAATTTCCTCCTAATATCCAATCTAAATCCTTCCTCTTCCAGTTTAAAGCCATTGCCCTTCATCCCATCCCTCCAGGCCATGGTCCAAAGTCCCTCCCCAGCTTTCCTGGAGCCCCTTCAGGGACTCTCCACTCTTACTGACCACAATCAGTTTTTTTCCAGCACATTTTAGGCAAAGATCTTAAAACCTTCTCCAAAGAACTTCTCAGGCTATTGCCCTTTCCTGACGTGGCCTCTCCTATGAGCAGAACTTACACTCCACCTCTCCCAAGTGGACCACAGCAATTCCCTTTATCCCTCAACCCCATTTTGGGAAGCCATGGTCTGGTCTTACACCAGCTTGGATTTTTTGGGGCTTTTTACTTCACCTTTGCTCAGCTCTCAGCTCAACGCCGACGTTTCCAACCACCCAACCCTCCTCCTCCTCACCCCTTTCCACCCCCTTGGCTTTGCACCCCAGGTGACAGAGGCTTACTGGAAGGGTGGAGGTAGACAATGTCCTTCACGGTGAAGTCCCTGGGCCACCCAGCTGGCAGGCAGGTGGCCAACAGGGCCAGCAACAGCACCCGGGCTGGCGTGGGCTGCGGGGCCATCGCCGGGCGAGGACGTACTCATGCGGGGACCCAGGAAAAACCTCACCTGGGCAAGAGAAGAGAAGAGAAGAGAAGAGAAGAGAAGAGAAGAGAAGAGAAGAGAAGAGAAGAGAAGAGAAGAGAAGAGAAGAGAAGAGAAGAGAAGAGAAGAGAAGAGAAGAGAAGAGAAGAGAAGAGAAGAGAAGAGAAGAGAAGAGAAGAGAAGAGAAGAGAAGAGAAGAGAAGGTGAGCAGAACAAAGCCAGGAGCAGCCTGGCCACCACCTCCAGACCCAAGCAACCCAACTTTGCCAAAAAAAACCCCCCAAGAACCACCAAAGCCTGGAGCTCGGGCTGGCCACGGCCAGGGGAGGGCAGCCGGGTGGGTCCTTTGGGTCAGCTCTGGTGACATCCCTGGGACCAGCTGGGAAAAGGGCTCTGGGAAGCTCCTGTTCCAGGTGGAGAGCTGCAAGTTGGAGCTGAGGGGTGCGTGGGGTTGTCAACACTTGATCAGGCAGTGACTGGGTTGGAAAAACCTGGGTGGGATGTTGGTAAAGTCATTGGTGAGTGTATTTTGGGATTTAACCACTTCTTTTAGGGAATAGTGGAAAACTGCAGAGTTAGAGCAGGAAAAAGGGACACAGGGGGAAGATGGAGACTCATTGGACACCCCAGACAACCACTGGGTTTCCCACACTCCAACACAGGCTCACACCCTTCCAAAATGCACTTTTTGGCAAACCCAAGGCTCCACATTCCTTCCCCCATCTCTCAGGAAAGCTGAGGAGCTGCAGGTTGTCTCCACCTTCAACCACCTGCTCTTAGGAAAATAAAGCAATGACTGCATTTTCCTCATCTGTGCTCCAAAGAGTCTTATTCCCCCTGTGAAAAATGAGGAGGAGGATTTTTCCCAGGTCCCTGAAGTTAACTGAAGCAGGGCACTGATTTCAGCAGAAACAAATATCAACTCATGAAGCCATCCCCAAACCCAGCAGCTTCCAGGAACATCCTTCTCCCAGCACCCAGGCTGTGAGGAGCCCTCCAGGAAGAGGCAGAACTAATGCACAGCTAAATGCACACCTTATATGATTACAATTCCTCCAAAATGATGAAAAAGTGCCTCAAAAACCCAGGAAAGGCCCAAGAGGATGCAGCTTCTGACCAGGCAGAACCTGGTGGGTTTATTTGCCTGCTGGTGTCCATCCAGCCCACATAGTGTTGGGGTTATGGTTTGATTTCCACCCAGGCTGACCAAGAGATCTGCCATCCCCAGATACTTCCTAAGCAACTTTGAACAAATATTTGTATTTTTTCATTTTATTTTCTTTTCAGGGGTGGGGAAGTGACCTTCCACCTCTGCCCAAAAATGTCTGTCTGGCAGCAGAAGGCTCCACAGGACCAGCAGCAGGATGGCCATCTGTCCTTGGCTCTTCTCTGAAAAGAGCCCTTTTATTAAAACACCAGAAATTCCATAAAACTGGTGAGGGAAACAGATAACACTCCCTGTGTTTCTTTAAACTCTGTTGTTGTAACCTTACAAAGGAGGAAATGCCCATTTATTTCCATTGGGTTTGCTCCACAGACACAAATCAGGCCTGGGGAAAGTCCCATACTGATTAGAGGCAGAAAGGAAAAAAAAAAAACCCAAACCTCTCCCGGCCACAGGAGAGATGAAAATGGGACCAGCAGCTCCCTGGGAGGATGAGTCCCTGGAGCACTGTTTGCAGTTCACATTTTCTGCCACAATCACCCAAAATGATGTTTTTTTCCAAGGATGCCTTCTCTGCATGGAACCTATAAGCCCTAAGAAGCTTCAGCAAGGGCATGAAGACTTTTCCTTTTCCTCTCAAACCCTTTTAAAAGTCATCCACCTCCTTCAGCCCAAACCTTGTACAAAAGTCTTGTTGCAAGGGCTGAAAGCTGCCACCTCAACTTCCCCAGCTGCTGAGCCTCTTCTGTGGGGTTTGGGCAAGAATATTATTTTTTTTTCTGCTGGGAGATGTAAGATCCACCATCCTAATGGAAAAATGCTGTGAGGTGGGGCTGGGGATTTGGGGGAACTGCTGCCCTGGAATTCAGCTCATCCGCTCCAGCAAGGACCTGGGCACTGACACAGAAATCCCCCTTAACTCCATCTCCCCCAGCACCTTTCAGCTGGAAAGGCATCCCCAGCCCCAGGATTCTTTCTCCCTGCCCTTTGCCCTGACACAGTGCTAAGGGAGGTACCCAGGGGATGTCCCAGGCAGCAGCCCCATTCCCAGTTTGTCAGCTCGCATTAGGGCGCTGGCATCTCCTCCTCCTTCTCACCAGCACTGAGGACAATGGGAAGGTCCCTGTCCTCCCAGCAGAGGCACTTCCGAATGCCAGCCCTCTGATTCTGCAGGAGAGGGGCTGTCAGAGGTGACAATTATTTGGGAGGACGGATTCATCCCTCTGGGAAGCTCAGCAGATGCCCATTAGCTGGGCTTGGTGCCAGCTGCGAGGTCACAGCAAAATGCTGCAGCATTTCAGGTGGAAAAAAATATGTCAGGCATCAGATCTCCTCATTCAAAACTCGGCCAGAGCTTGGCAGGAAGGAATCCCTCTTCTGACAGCTTTTTCTGTGGTTTTTCTCCTCCTCCTGTGAGTACAGCAGCAGGCATGGTGCTCAGTGCCTCTCCAGCTGCAGGAGGAGAAGCTTTGCCCTGCTCTTGTGCAGAGGTGGCAGGAGTCCCATCCCTGGAGACACCCAAGGCCACCTTGGATGGGCTTGTGAAAGGTGTCCCTGCAGGGGGTTTGGATGAGGTGACCTCTAAAGGCCTTTTCCAACAGAAACCATCCTGTGATTCCATGATTCCACCCAGAAGGAGGTTTCCCAGCTTCCCAGGAGCCTGATGCTTCAGCTGACATTCCAGCTCCACCTCCCTCCTCCTCCATCTTCTCACTCTCTGCCCCATCCCCATTTTCATAGCCCACCACCTCCCTCTTGAAGATGCTCTCTCTTTCCTCTTCACTTGGAAGAATTTCCACCTCAGAATGCCCTAAAGCAGAGAAATAAAACAGCAAAAGCAACCAGAAGCTCCATCCCAGCAAGCAGGAGCCATCCCAGCCCTCAAGTACCAGGCAGGACATGCCAGAGCTGTGCAAAACTCCAGAAACCACAGCACACCTTGTTTCCTTCTGCCAATTCCACCACCCAAGGTCAGCTGGGCCATCCCTCTGCTGTTTTGTGATAATTATTCATCAGGGATTAAAGAAATCAAAGGAGCTAGGAGATGATGGAAGATCTTTTCCTCCCTGCAAAGCCTGCCCAGCACCAGCTCCTCCTGATGCACATCACCAGGGATCAGCAAATTAATTCACTGTTTTCCAGTGCTTCCTCCTGCTTTTCTTCCACTCCTCCTGAGGCTGCCACTGCTCCTATAATCTGTGTCTTCATTCCCACCTCTCCAAATGCTATACCCCAATTTTTTGGGGCCACATCAGCACCAGCCACTGACAGATCCAAACCTAAGGGAAAGTTTTCCCACCTCTGCAGCATCCCTGAGATTATTTACACCTTTCCCAGCTCTAACTGCAATTTCCCTGCCTCCATCCCTAGCCTGCTGAACTTTTAAATTTCTTTTTTCCTATTCTGTTTGTTTCCTGCCTTTCACTTCCTTCCAAAGACACCAGAAATGTTGTGAGCAAAAGTCCTTTGAATCACCTCCAAATCCAGCTCTGTTCCATTTGCCAGGTAGAGAACAGAGAGAAAAAGAGAGAACAGAGAATTTTCTTTGCAGTTTGGCTCTGGGAATGGTTAAATGCCTAAATCACTGTTACCCTCCTGATTTTATATGCATTTTATAGCTCTATTTTTAATGTATCTTTTATATATGCTTATATATTTATGTATGAATTCTCTATATAAATATTTTAGTATATTTATATATTTTAGCTAGATTTATATATATTTACACACATTTTTATATATGATTATAGTGAAGCACATGCAACCTCTATCTAAGGAGCCTCCAGGAGCTCCTGCAAAGGGGCACAGACTCTGCCCCTCCTCATTTACATCCAACACAAGTAATCAAACAATCACATGCAATTAGTGCCCAAATTACTCCCAGAAATGGGGAGGATCTAATCGCCTTGCTGCTAATTACAAAGCCCAGAGGTCATTGAGCTAAAAGCCTGGGAAGGGAAGGGAAGGAATGGGGGGTACAATATGTTCCCTCTCAGGCTGCCTTCCCTGGGATGCAATTCCATCTGCAGCAAGATGCCAGGGTCAGATTATTTTAAAAGTTCCCCACATTGCTTTGGTTTTCAGCCTGTGTTATGTTTAATTTCAGCCCCACTAGGGAAAGCTTTGCTTTCCTCAGCTCCTGGACCAAGCCCTCACCTCATAGTGAGTTGTAATAAAATGTCATTTCTGTTCACACATCCCCAGGGGACACTTTGGCTTCAGGTAAACACAGGGGGTGAATGAAACAGAGATATTTCACATGAGTATTTCAGGTATGGGATAAATGACAGGGGAAAAAAAAAAAAAAAAAAAAAAAGCTTAAAAATTGGGCAGGCCACGATGCTCATGAGAAAATACAATTTATGCCCATTAATTGTCAAACTGAGAAGGAGAGAAATTCCAAGCTGGATGTAATTAATTCCCATGTCAGCCCAGCATCCAGAGCACACAGTGCTGCAGGGACACCACTAATTAATTTTTTTTTTTTAAATTACACATAATATTCAAGGCTGTGACTATGAGCACTTCTGAAGCAGCAGGAAGATGGAGAGGGGTGACCTGAAAAATCCCTTCCAGACCCTTCCCCAGGTGTCTGGGCAGAGGAGGCAGGAGGGCAGTGAACCCCAAACCCAGCAGGATGGGGAAGATGAGGATCCAGCCCAGTTTGGGGTGTTTGGAGGTTGGTGCTTACCCCTCCTGTGTCCCATGGCCTGACCCCAATGCATGGGGACTCCCCAGACACAGACAGGGGATAAGGAAACCATGTGTGAGCAGAGAAATCCTGGGATTTTCCTGCTAATAAGTAGCAAAAAACCCAAAACAACCCCACAACCAACCAAACAAAAGAACAACCAAACAAAAAAAGCCCCCTAAACAAACAAAGAAAAAACCAACCCCAACCCAAACCCAGTCACTGAGCCCCTCTGCAAAGGGGGAAATAAAAATTGTTTCCTAATTAAACACCTATAGATGTGGTGCTGAGGGACATGGTTTGGTGGTGGGTTAATGGTTGGTCTTAAAGGGGTTTTCCAGCCCAAAGAATCCTATGATGTGTGTCCACTGGGACAGCTGAAAGGGCTCCTCTTCCCAAGGCACAGATGCCATTTGGGGTGACCACGTGTTGCTTGTGGCTCCTTTGTGGTCCTCATGAAAATCTCATAGAAAAAAAAAAAAATTAGAAAAACATCATGGGGTGCTGGTGCTCCCTAAGGGAAGGGTAAAACCAGGTCCTGAGTAAGTTAAGCTGAGTAAGTTAACTTTGGGTGAGGCTCAGTATGGCAACAGCACTTGGGATGATGTTGGAACATCTTTCCTATCCACATTTAACCCAACAAGCAAGAGCATCCCAGTTAAAAGATGGGGAAGCAGCAACAGCACAAGCCTGCAGTGATGGAAAAGAGAAGAAAAAGAGGAGAAAATTGCAGCAGTTTGCCAACTAAATCTGTACCCAGAGAAGTGAAATCAAACAAAGCAGGAGAAACACATCCCAGGCTTAGGGAGAGATGGCTGGGATGTGACCTAACCTGCAACTGAGGCAAGAAAATAAAAGACTGAGATGGTGCCACTGCTCTATTAAAGTTATTTTTTTATTAACTAGGAAACTGGGGCAACCTAGAGAGCAGGAGGATCACCAGTGTCAAGTCAGTGTTTTTAAAGGATCAAAGGAACAGCTGCTGAGGGGGAGGCAGGGATGGGTTTGTTTGTGCTCTAATGACAAATATTTCACCTTATAATAAAAAAAAAAAAATCACAAGAGAGGAGAGTTGGTTGGGTTTTGTGGAAAACAGGTCTCCAAAGAAACCCATGGTTCTCAAAGGGACAGGATTCCAGCTCTGGCTGTGAAAGGAGACTGTTACACAGAATAATAGGGGAGTGACCAAAGCACCGAACCCTTCTGATTACAAAAATGAGTCCTCCCCAATTAACCAGGCATGCTCGGGCTAAATTAAAGAAAAAGGGGAAAAAAAAACCCCAACACAACAGCTTAGTGACATCTCAAACACCTAATTGGCGAAAAGGGGACCTTCAAATGAAAAAAAAAATCATTTTTTTTTCCTTTCCACTTTCCTACAAGGCCAGTTCAGCATTTTTCTACCAAAAAAAAATAGCCACAAGAAGAAACTTCAGGGAGAAGACGTTAAAAGAGGGAGAGAGCAGGAGCTCTCATCCCTCCTGCAACAAACTGTGCTTTAATAAAGCCAGACATCAATCTGCACCATTGTGTCCTGGCTTTGCTGCTGCCTTCCCCCCTGGCTCTCCAGCAGGATTTGTGACAGTTCCTCTGGGACATCACCCCACACATTTGCCATGCTAGATTAGGCACCGAGTCACCGCCTGCTCGGCATCCACCCAAAGCCAAGCTTTGTGAAGTTCAGAGATCAGCCCCAGATTGGGGAAATGAGGTTTTATTAGGATGAACTAATTCAAACCTTGAACTTTTTCCTCCCCCCATTCCCCTCCTTGGCAGGAGAAAGCTTTGTCACCCCAATCAGAGTCAGCGGGATGGGGGCCACCACGCCACGGGCGAGATGTTAATGAACTCCTTTTGCTTTGCCCATCCCAAACTTTGTGCCAGGTTTGTGCCCCAAACAATTTTACCAGATTTCTGCAGTAATTAATGAACTCCAGCTATTGTTCCAGCCCTGGAGATGAGGCTGCAGAAAGGGCCCTGCTCCCCTGGCAACTCACCCCCACTTCATGCCACTTTTTATTTCCTGACCTCCCCGGGAATTCCCCTTGGCACCAAAACCACCAGGAAGCCACAAAGAGAGGGCCAGGCAGCTTTGGGGACAACACAACTGCTTTTTAGCTCGGTTCCAAAGAGCACATCCCAAAGACACTGCAGGGAAACCACTGGGAATGGGCTGACTCTGCCCAGGGAGAGGCACCCGGCACCTACGGAAAGTTTAATGACCAAGGAAAACCACTCCCCTGCAGATAAATATCTGATTTTTCTCCTCAGAGAAGCAAGTAGCTTCTGGTTGTGTGTGTCTGCATCTAGCTGAGTCCAGAGGTGGCTTCCAAAACCTGGCTTTTCACCCAAATAAACCATTGCACTGTTTTATGCCTTCTTTTGCTACCTTTTTTTTCTCCCCGAGGAGTTTCCCTTGGTAGGAAAACTCCCTTTGCAGAAATTTCCATAATTAGTTACATTAAACCAGCAAATTTAACCTGATTTCATAATTTTTACCATGCAACACTGAAATTTAAACATTTTCCCCCTTAAGCTTTACCCAGAACTATCCCACAGCCACCTTTTAAGGCATATTTTAAGCCTTAGAAAAGCTGCACCCCAAGAATGCAAAATAAACCCAAATTAAACCTGACCAATTAGAGTTCTTTCTGCTGTCTGGTTCCTCCATGGAGCAAACAAACACCACCATCATTAATTCATCCAGGTTTTCTGTCCCTTTTCCAGAAAAACAAAACCCAGCATGACCCCAAACAAACAACCCCCTCCTCTGCTTTACATGATTTTCAAGCCTTATTAGAATTCAACAGCCAATTAATTGCTTGGCACTTGTCCTCCCAGAAAAAAAAACCCAAAGCCATTCAATTCCTTTATTTTGCTAACTCCTCAGTGAAAAAAAAATATCTTAAAAAGCCAATTAAAAGAAAATGATCATCTCCACCATGATGGGATGCTACCAAATGCCATCCCCATTTCAGCCACTGCTCCTCTCATCTCCAGCTCCCAACACCCCACCCATGGCTGTACCAGGGATGGAGAGCAGCAGGATGGTTTTGCCTTCTTGCAGAAAGCTCTCCACCCTTTTCTTGGACAAAAAAAACCAACCCCCCCTCATTACTGCCACTGCAATTTACAGATGGACTTAAAAAGTTAATTAAGGGCAGGCAAAAAAAAAAAAAAAAAAAAAAAAAAAACAGGACTAAAGCCCAGTCATATTCCTTCCCTCTTGTATCACCTCCTTCCTGCCTTTTGTTTTTCATGTGGTTTCCAGACAAGTCCTGGACCTTCCCTGAGATCCTCAGAGCTGATCACTCCCAACCCTTCCTCTATTTCAGGACAAATCCCAAATCCCATCAGGCAGGAGACTTCAGGAAGAGTTGTAAAGAGCCATGCAGCTTTCCCAGCAAAACCACTCCTGTGCTGTGACTCCCTGCAGCAGGAAAACATCCCCAGGATCCCTGTATTTATATTTATTCCCTGAGATAAACCCCCCAGCACAAACCTGGCTCCCATCCTCCTGGAGTCCTGACAAAACCAGACTTGTTTCCTTGTAAGTAATGTCAGAAAGGGATGGGAGGTTTGTTTGGGTTTTTTGGGTTTGGTGTTCTTTTTTTTTAATTATTATTTATTTATTTTGCTGTCCTTTCTGTTATGTTGTGAGGGTTTTTTCATTATTATTTTGTGAATGTTTTTTTCTCCCCCAGTTGTAACTTTAAACCAGCAGAAATAATTATCTGGGTTACAGAACAACAAAAACAACAAAAAAATCAACCTCCATGAGACTCTGAGGTCTTTCTCTGGCTGATATTTGCTGGAAATAACATTATATCCATACATTCCTTTTGTCTGGGGGCAGAAATAATGCACTGATAAATAAAGATTGGACCTAAAGAATGGCCAAAAAGAAGAGGAGGCAGGGAGAGCACTGGAGATCTTGAGTCTGTGGGCAAGATCCTGAGAGTTGTGGGGCCACCAGCACTGCCCAGCATAACAGGGAAACCCTGGCTCTGGTAATAAAACCAGAATAAAAAAAAAATATTAAAAATTAAGAGAGTGAAGCACATTAGATCATGAACCTGGGAACCAGGACACCAGGGTGGATGAGGAGCTGGGGTGTGAAGAGATTGGGTTGTCCAGGATGGAGAAAAAACCTCATTCACTGAACAATTTTATCACATCCCTTTAGACATCACCCCAGAAGGAAATGAGGAGCAGGCAGAAGGGGAGGGCTCTGTTTTCCTGCCTCCATGTCCCAGCTCACAGAGCTGGAGGATGCAGCACCACAGATCATCCTGAGCTGGGGACACTGGGTCAGGGGGTGCTGCTTGGCAACTTTACCCACTGCTGGTACACAAATTACACATCTTGGGTTTTAATTGTTGTGGTGAAAACCAGGTTGGATGGGGCTTGGAGCCACCTGCTTAGTGGGAGGCATCCCTGCACATGTCAGGGGGATGGGATGGGATGGGATGGGATGGGATGGGATGGGATGGGATGGGACAGGATGGGATGGGATGGTCTGTCCCAACCCAAAGCAGCCTGTGATTCTATGATTACTTATCTCCTTGAACTTAAAAGCTAAACTAATACCAAGTAGGGGTATTTTAAAGTTCACAACAGAACTTCTCCCTCCATCTTGGGACATTTCTGCACTGCAGGAACCCTCAGTCAGCCCTTTGGCCAGGCTGAAGCAGGATCCCCTGCAGGGTGGTCAGGCAGCCCCTAAGGGTTCAGCCATCCCCATCCCCACTTTGCCTTGAGCCCTAACCAGCCCCACATGTCTCCTGCCCTTGCCCCAACACCTTCCCCCCTTCCATCTGCCATCTCTGCCACTGTCCCTTCCCCTGAGGTGCTTCAGGATGGCAAGTGCCCCATGTGCTATTAAATAATGGGTTATATAAATAAACAGCTAAGGCAAACCTCCTCCTGCTCCATCAAGCCTCTCACCTCCTGCAGACCAAGCCCCACTGCAGGCTCCTTCATTTATCTCTTCATCTGCTCTGCCTCCTGCCAGCCCCACATGTCTCACCCTCCTGGCACCAGAAAGTCCCCTTTCCCAAGGCACAGGGTGTTTAGGGGCTATCATCAGCAATCCCAGTGTCTGCCAGCCACCAGATGTTATCTCCAGCCCAGCTGAAGAATCCCTCCCAAGTCGTGCTCCAACTCATCTCCTTCCACACTCCCCTCCAGAGCAGCTTCCAAACCGTGCCCCCCCTGAGCTAACCACTTGCTTCACTTGCACACATGAATCATTTGGCATCTCCCAGGCCACAATCTGTAATTTTCATGATGTCACTGCTGACATTTGCACTGCTGGAAGACCATGATTTACTGGTTCCTCACCAGACCTGGTCTGCACTCGCAGAATCAGATCAGTGAAATGTTGGTCTGACTTGCAAAGACCCTAAGTTTCTCTAAAATTGACCTTTTCTGACAATGACTTCCCATGCTGGCAGGGAGCACCTAATACTATAAATAACGAGCCAGAGAGGACCTCTCTGCCACCAACCTTGAGAAAAAAGCTTCTACCCCAGACACTGCACCCATCACAACCACTACCACAACCTTTTCACCACCACAAACCCTAAGGAACACTGGAGATGAAATAAACCCATTTTTTGGAAAACATTTAAACTGACATTTTGTAGCTTTGCTTTCAGGCTCCTCACACCTCCTTTTGTTCCTTGCCCAGCAAAGACCTCCCTGAGTGTTGGGAAACCACCCCCAGAAGGTTGGAGGCTCCTTTGCATTCCTGGGGTTGCTCAGCCTGGAGAAGAGGAGGCACCAGGGAGACCTCAGAACATCTTTTCAATACTTAAAGGTGGGGACAAACTATTCAGCAGGGCAAGAAGACAGAGAGTGATGGTTGGAAAGTGAAAAGAGGGGAAATTTAGGAAAAAAACCTCATTCTGAAGGTGGTGGGAAGGTCACCCAGAGAGGTGGGAGATGCCCCATCCCTGGGGACATCCCAGGACAGGTTGGATGGGGCTCTGAACATCCTGATTTAATTGCAGATGTCCATAGCAGGGGGGACACATCCCAAATGGCCTTGAAAGGTTCCTCCAACCCAACCCAACCCAACCTGGGATTTCCTGATTAGCAAAGCACTGTCCTGGGGCCAATACTGCTCCCCAAGATGCCCAGCACCACCAGGCCAGCATTTAAAACAAAGACAAAATGAAAAAAACCAAAGCAGAGAGTAAGTCAAGAAGTAAGAATGGCTTATTTGATCATTGAAAAACCTAAAAAAACCCAAAAAACCAACCCAAATTTAAATCAGCCTACAGTAAAGTCTGGCAGAAGTTTGCTCCCTCAATCCAGCAGAGGGTTTAACCAGCAAAGGGGCTGAAAATTCAAAACCTCTTGGTGCAATGGCAGCAGAAATCCTTCTGCTGACCTCAACTCCCTGCTCCACAGCCTCGTTGTGTCCCTGCATGGTGTGAGAGGAGAATCCTCCAGCACAGGCTGAGCACAGAAACCACCAGGACCTGGCACCCCCAGCCCCCTCCAGCATCACCTCCTGGGTGCTCCCAGCACCCTGAGCACCAAGCCAGGATCAAACCTCCCCCCCTGCTGAACCAGCAGGCACCAAGAAACCACCCTCACCCACCATCCCCCAGCCCCCTCATCCTCAGAAAGCAACCAGAGCTTTATTTAAAAACAATTTATTTACCTTTCTGCAGGCGAGGAGCAGGTGCCCAAAGAAACTGCAGCCTGGGGAGATAAGGTGAGCAGGCAGGCACCAAGCTCCCCAAGCAGGGGAACTGTATCTCTCTGAGCTCCTCCTCAAGTTATACAGCAGCCTGAGAAGCCTCAGGAATTAATTAGAAAACAGGTTTTTGCCTCTGCTCAGGTGTCTGCTCTTGCTGCTACAGCTTTGTTTACAAGGATGGGGGGCACCAGGGCCGACACCACTTGCTCTGCCTACCTGCTTGTGGAAGGGGAAAAAAACCCAGCAAACAAAAAAAACCCCACAAACCAGCATTGCTTGAGATAAAAATGTTGGAGAAATAAAAGAAAAAAATACCAGGTAGAGGTTTGTGGAGCCTGTTGGGGTGTTTACCCCCTGCACACAGCCCCATCTGCAATATCCCTCTGCGATAAAATTAACAGGACAGGAAAAAAAAAAAAAAAAAAGCATTTTACCCCTTCACAAGTGGTTTGTTTCCTCCAGGCTTGCCCACTCAAAAAACCTAAAGCTTTGCACACCCCAACCATGAAAATTATTCACAAAAAAAAAAAAAAAAGCACAAAACCCAAACCCAACCCATCAGTAGGTTCAGTCATCACTGGGTACTTTTTCAGCTAAAAAGCCAGAAGTAAAGGAAAAACTCAGTTTTCCCCCAGAAACACAGCAGCCACAGCTCCTCCAAGCTAAACCCCCTCCCTGTTCTTATCTGCCAGTGTAGATTTATGGTTTGTTTGGGTGTTGTTGTTTTTTTTCCAGCCTAATCTTCACAATTCTGATCCTGCAGTAACTCTGCAGCCCCAGGCACTGCACTGATGAATTTTCAGCCCTGGCCTCATCCCTGGACCCCAACACCCCCTCCACTCCCTTTTTTGGTCTCCAGACTATCACACAAGGTCTGAATTATTTTTTTTTTTAATTTTAATTTCCTCACAAAGCAAAAGAGAAGCAACAAAAGCACATGCCCCTTGCTGTGGCAGATCTGGGTGGATATTTCAGGTCCTGACTTCTCCTTGGGGTAGGGCTGGGTTGGTTTCTGGAGAGCCCCAAACCGAGCTGCTTGTGCCAGAGATGTGATGTCACATCACTAAATTTCTGCTCTCCCCTTCTCCCCCCCCAACAATTTGAGCATTTCTATGAAAAGGAGCCAAAAGGAGCATCCTGTGCTCAACTGGGAACAAAAGGGTGCATTTAAAAACCCCACTGCCCAGGGGGCTGATGGAAATGTCTCTGTCCAACTGGAGGCTCAGCAACCATCTGAGCACCCCAGCAGCTCCTGCACTGATGGAACCAAACCCAGGCTGGGCTTTTACCTCCTCTGGCTTCATTGAAATCAGAAAAACTTCACAACAGCAGCAAAGCAGCAGCTCAGATCTGCCCAATATGGGCCATTCCATGGGATGGGGAGAAATGAAACCTCCAAGCCCAGCTGGAGACAGAGGACTTACAATTTGTTTGGATGGAGGAGAAATAATGTGGCTCCTCATTTAAAACCCCCTTGCCAAGCAGTCCTGCTGGGAGTCTGAAACATGTTCAAGCCAAGGCTCTGAGGATGGGTCAGGTTTGAAGAGAATCTACAAAGTGGATGTGACAGCTTGCACCGAGGCAAAAGGCTGCTCAAAAATTAAATTTAATTTTTTTTTACCTGCTTGAACACACACTGCTATCACCCAGCTGTCCCCAAGCCTTGGCCATGGAGGGTGACAGCCCTGAAGGACCAGGCTTGTAGGTTCATCTCCTGTCACTGGAGCAGGGCTCAGCAGAGGAAGATGCCCAAAGAGCTGGCAATGGTGACACTTTCTTTAAACAATCTCAAAGTGTCATTTTACATGTCAGAAAAAATTCAGATGGCACAGAAAGTGCTGTGTGACACAGCCAGGCCTCATGTCCTGCCAGGTCTGTCCATGGGACATGACATCTCTGGGTCTCCACCAGCACCCAGCTGACCAGCAGGACCCAAGGATGTCCCATGTTCAATGAAGCCAACAAGATGGACCAGCACCCCAGGAGATGAGGCAACCAAGGACTGGCAAAAAAAAAAAAAAAAAAAAAAAAAAAGATATATCCATACCTCCTGGAGGTAGGAGGAGACACAGTGCCCCACTGGAGACCACAGTTCCAGCCTCACTCCTGAAAAATGAACCAATTTTTGTGGAACTGCTGTGAGAAACGGTGCCCTGGGAAATACCAAAAAGATCTGCAGGTATTTTGGGCTCAAAAAGAACAAGCAGTTACTAAAGCTTTACTTGAAATGCTGGAGAATAATGCAAAAATCCAAGCAATGGTGCCCAGACAGATGGAGCTGACACTGCTCACTGCTGGCCCAGTGGGAAAAAAGGATTGGAAAGATGTCAGGAAAGGGATTATATAGTGTGGACACTGCTGAGAGAGAAAAAGAGAGGGAAGACAAGGCTGGCATCACCAAACACAGCCAGCAAGTGTTCTAGAGCAAAGGGACAACCTTCAGGTGCCTCTGCTCCTGCAGATGTTCCCTGCAAGCCAGGGAGCAGCTCTGGGATGAGCCAAATCCATCCAAATGTCCCTGGGCCCCAAATGGCAGTGTGAAAGTGGATATTCCACACATTCTGCCATTAGCTGAAGGTGCCTGAGAGCTTATGAAATGCAAGAGCCTCTCCTGCCTACAAAGCAAGCTGCATTTTGCTGGGAATTACTATATTAAAAAAACCAAACAACTCTGCAGCCGGTGAGCATCCTAAAATACATCACCAGAACTTGCCCTGCTGGGTACCAACAGGTTCTTCTCCTGGAGGCTCCATCAGGTCTCAGTAAGATCACAGAATCACAGATAATTTGTGTTGGAAGGGGCCTCTAAATGTCATCTGGTCCAACCCCCCCTGTCAGCTGTCCCCAGGAGCCCTTGTGCAGCTCCCACAGCTCCCAAGGACAGATGCCCCAACATCTTTGTGCAAAGCCAAATTCCCCCTTCACAAGGAGCTTTGCTGCAAGGCTTCCAACCCTCTCCCCATCACCTGCCCTGGGAAGGGATCCCAGCCACAAAGTCCCAAAATCCCAACTCACAGCAGTATCACATCAGAATTAATTATCCCAGCAATCAGCATCCCTAGGCCAAAGCAGTGGTTTTAATCTTGTCCTCACTTTTTGGAACCTCAATTTCCATTTTTATTCCCTGGCAGCAGAGTCCTTGAAGTTTATTTTGACCTCCAAGCCAGGCAAATGCCCTCACACTGTCAGAATTAAAAGGGAAAAAAAAAAAAAGTGACAGACACGCAGTGCCACACACCTTGCAGGGCAGCAACGTGGCCCAAAGCACCAGAACCTGTGCTAATCACCTCGAGCTCATTAATTGACAAAGCTTTGGCCCAACTTCAGCAGCTGGCAGGTGACCAAGCTCTTAACTGATGTGATTCAAACTAATCCACTAAAAGCTATTTAGGAGACAGCTGGGAAATCAGGTATTTTTTTTATATCAATAGTGATATATTTTTTATATCAAGATATTTTTTTTATACCAGTAGTGAAATAAAGGTGTTGTGACACCAAACTCTCCAAGTGAGGGAAGCAACACCCAGGTGCACACTTGAGGACTTCTCACATCCCACCACCAGCCCTACCTCACCCTTTCTGAATCCTTTCATTGGAAATGGGCAAAAAAAACCCATGATGCAGTCCCTGGTATTGCATCTCTCCCTTTTTCATCCCTCTTCTTTTCACCCCATCTTCAGCAGGACTTCTAGGAAAAGGAGGATTTTCTAGGGAAAGGGCACCCTGCCCCTTTCTGCTCCCTTCCCCACCCAAAGCAATGCTCAGAGCCATGGGTGACATGGAGGTAAAAGCCAGGAAAGAAGTGACAAAACATCCTCCAAACATCCTCCAAGGGATTTAATTAAGGAAACACTACAGCTCCTATTAGTACCTCATTAGACACACAAAAAAAACCTAAAAAAAACCCAACCGAAACACCCAACCCACTAAAACCACCAAAAAAAACCCCAAACCAAAACAATCCCAAGCCCAACAGAGGACAAAATAAAATGTTATGTGCTCCAATCCAGGAAAAAATGAAATTACAAACCACCTTCAGCCACAAAGCCATAGGAGCTCAGGCTGCAGCAGACCTGGGGCTGCTTGGGTCAAGGCACACTGGTGCCCAGTTTGCTGCCAAACTGGGTCAGGCTCAGTTTTTTTTTATTTATTTCATCAGTTCCAGAGAGCTGGAGGTTTGTTGTCTGCACATGGAACAGAATAACACTAAATGTCCTTCCTAGATAAAATATTTCAAGATCAGTAAGGGTTTGCTCTTGTTAATCTGGTAAATATTCATGGGTTTAGGAGCACTCTTGGCTGCCTCAATGGAAACTGGCTCCAGAAAGCACTCACCAGAAAAACTGATGAGAAGCCCTTTCTCTTTTTGCCACTCAAATATCAGATCTGGAACCAAGGTAGGAGCTGCTTAAAGCCTCTTTTATCCATGGAAAAAAAAAAAAACCCATGAATGTTACAATAAGAATTTTTAAAGGCACAAATCCTTCCTCTCTGAGATGCCAAAGTACTGAGCAGTTTGCTCCATGCAATTTAACTCCTGTGTGAACCAGCTTGGTAAGGATGAAACTTTTCAGACTTCTGTAGCAGCTTGTCTAAATATGATAAAATAAAACAACTTCTAAAACTTTTCAGTCCTTGAAGGCCAACTTAAAAAAACCACACATGGGAGGCAAAGAGAGGAGGAGGAGGAGGAGGACACTCAGTTTTCTCTTGGGCTGAGAGGAATCCAAAAAGTTTGTTATTCTCCCAATCTTGCTGTTGACTCCCTTGGATGCTCTGAACCCCCCCACTCCTCATCCAGCCATGAACTTGTTCAGGAGCCCCTAAAACCCACCCAAAATCACCGTGGCACAGGGTGCAAGTTCAACATCTATGGTCACCTCCACAGAGGACAGACCCCTGCCTACCCACCCACCACCAAAGCCACCACCAAAACCACCTCCAAAGCCACCACCAAAGCCACCACCAACGGCACCACCAACGGCACCACCAAAGCCACCACCAAAGCTACCTCCAAAGCCACCACCAAAACCACCACCAAAACCACCACCAAAACCTCCTCCAAAGCCACCACCAACGGCACCACCAAAGCCACCACCAAAGCCACCACCAAAACAACACCAAAACCACCACCAAAACCAACACCAAAACCAACACCAAAGCCACCACCAAAACCACCTCCAAAACCACCTCCAAAGCCACCACCAAAGCCACCACCAACGGCACCACCAAAACCACCACCAAAGCCACCACCAAAGCTACCTCCAAAGCCACCACCAAAACCACCACCAAAACCACCACCAAAACCTCCTCCAAAGCCACCACCAAAGCCACCACCAAAGCCACCACCTAAGCCACCACCTAAGCCACCACCAAAACAACACCAAAACCACCACCAAAACCACCACCAAAACCAACACCAAAGCCACCTCCAAAACCACCTCCAAAATCACCACCAAAGCTACCACCAAAGCCACCACCAAAGCCACCACCAAAGGCACCTCCAAAGCCACCACCAAAGCCACACCAAAGCCACCACCAAAGCCACCACCAAAGCCACCACCAAAACCACCTCCAAGGCCACCACAAAAACCACTTCCAAAGCCACCTCCAAAGCCACCACCAAAACCACCACCAAAGCCACCACAAAAGCCACCTCCAAAGCCACCACCAAAGCCATGGCCACCACCCTCAGCAGCTCCTCTGATCGCCTGCCTGGGGGCTGGAAGCTCCTTAAGAGAATGAACCCATCTCAAGAGATATTAACTCTTAATATCTGCAGACTGGCAGCTGCTTCCTCAGCAGTTTAGCCTCAAATGTTTGTCTGGAAGGAACCCTCTAAAACCAAGAGGGATTTCTACAAAATCCAGCCCTGTGCTGGTTTAGCTTTAGAATCTTGTTGAATCCCTGGAAAACAAACTCCAGTGGCTAAATATTGAGGGTTAGAAAAGGCAGGGGATGCTTTTGGTCATTAGCATCCCCTAAACCAAAGAGCTTGAGAGATGCAGTAAAAAATAAAACCTGTAAAAATAACTTCAACTCCACTAAATATTTCAACATACACAACAAGCCCAGGAGGAGCCAAACAGTTCCTGCAAACCCACTGATGCTCCCGTGATAAACTTCTCAATCTGAAGGTTTTCCTTGATGAAAATTCAAATGTTCTGTCGGATTCCCTGGATTTAGGCCTCCAGAAGTGTCACAAACTTCCCATGGGGACACAGAGCATGGAGGAATCCAGTTTCCAGCAACTGCACCTCAGAACTATTCTGCTCCTGCTCCCTGGGCTTTGGGCTGGTGGGAGCCCACGGGACACGGGTGACTCAAGGGACAGATGGCCAAAGATGCTAAAATTATGTCAAGGGCTTCCATTATTCTGGAGACAAGAGCTATTGTTTCTTTCCATTCACATCAGGGCTGTTTCTGGGGAAAGTGGTTATACACCCACAAGGATTCCAAAATAACAGCTGAAAAGTCACCTCAATTCATTGGTTTTCTCAGCATCAAAAATCACACCCACCAGTGGGAAATAATAAGGAAATGAAAAGCTGCACAGGAAAGCTTGGAGCTGGCAAACACCCAGTGGTATAAGTGACTTGCTTTTTTTTTTTTTTTTTTTTTTAATATATTTTGTATACTTTAAATACATATTTTTAATATATTTTGCTTTCACTGTCCTCCTCCTTCCTCCACCAACCTGGTTTTCCAGTGACCAAAACTTTTATGGCCTTACCCACCTATAGACACAAAACAGTGACTGAAAACCTGACATCCTCCAGCTGCTTCAGCTCCTGAAATGAGCTTCCCAGCCAGAAAAACATTGATTTCCCAACCAGAAACATGAACACTGTGGCAGGAAAGGACACCAAGCTGCCAGCACCCCAACCCCACTGGAAAACAGCGTGGGCTGACACGGGCAGGGGAGTTCATCTGCAAATCCCTGCCTGAGGAAAGGAACAATAACAGGGAAAGGGCATGAGGTCTGGAGTTAGCAATTCCCAGCTATCTAGGTGGAGAAAATAAAAAAATAAAAAAATAAAAAAAAAAAAAAAAAGAAGGAAATAAATTAAAAGAAAAAATCAAACAGGTCACACACATTGCAGGAAAAAGCAATTTTTTTTTAGGAATGTAATTACCCTCAGGCACTTGATAGACATTCCTCATAAGCTCAAAAGGAGGCAAGATCTGAGTCTGCAGCATTTCTGAACACAAATCACTTGGAAACACCCTGTTTGCTCGACTTCCAGGTTTTCCAGAATTTTTTCATCTCACTCTAAACCAATCTCTACCTCCCAATCGTTCTGCTCATTTCTCTCGTCCCATCCTCTCCTGTTTCTAAAGCAGGGAAACACCCTTGGCAATACAACCCAACCTCCCCCCAGTCATTTTGGAACCTGCCTCATGCTGAAATATTTACATCCACGTTTTCCCAGCCAAATCCTTCCAGCATATCCCCAGCAATCAGCCAGCAGCTCCTCAGCCAGCTGCCCCTGGGTCAGAATTTGTCTGCCCAGCAGCTAAGGACGTGGGAGCAGATACAGCCAGGAGCAGGAGGCTGACTGATATGGAGTAATTGCAGGCAGGAGCTGCTGACAGTAATTTATGTAACTCTGGTTAAAGCACAGGAAGGGAACCAGAGGTCAGAAAAAAACCCCGCGGAATTTAAATAGAAAAAGCAGAAAAATAGAGAGCACACAGAGTTTTATGTACCCCCTGAACGTAGAAAAGGGGGGGAAAAAGACAAGATAATTAATAATACTTAGTAATAATGTAATAATAATAGATTAATTATATTTTCCTCTATTCCTCCCATCCCTTCCCATCTTATTTAGCTGTTTATACAAAGCCAGGCAGCTTACTCCGAAACACCGGCGGAGGAGCAGGTGGGTTTTTTACATCCTCATCCCAAGCACAGCTAACTCCAAGGTTCTCCACGAAGATTTTTCTGAGTGGTGCAGCAGAATCAAGCCTCGGCAGGAGGGATCTGCAGCATCCCTTGTGAGAGAGAGCCGGGCACTGCTGCCAGCCCAATAAATAGGAATATTGTGGATTCAGAGCGAATCCCGCCCCGCCGCACGGCTGAGCTGGGGCTCTGAGCTGGGGATCACGTAGGCTCCAAGCCGTGCAATGTACCAGCAGCAGCAGCCCCCCTCCATACACAACTTTTCCTTTTTTTTTTTTCTTTTTTTTTTCTTTTTTTTCTCCTCTCAGACGTGCCCAGCGAGCCAAGGGAGCAGCAGTGATTTAACCCGGTGGACGAGTCCCCGAAATATTTCCCTGGAGAGCAACAAGCCACCCGTGACAAAGCCATCACTCACACCACATCCACCAAGAAACCCTCACAATTTCTACAGCAGCTTTTTAAAAACCTTAGAAGAGGTAAAAACCAACAAACAAACAAAAAAACCAACAAAGTGCAGGGTGTGTGGGCACAAGGATGCAGCACGGGCAGCAAGCGATGCTTATTGCTGGGAACATATGGTGGCTGAGGGATAAGGACTCTGCTCCTCCCTGAGTAGGTCACACCACAAAAGGACACACAGGGAATTCCCCGAGGGAAAAAAATGGGCAGCCAAGGTCTACCACGGCTGCTGGGATGCTTGGTGACATGGCAAACTCTGGAGAATTGGTCACTTAGCAAGAGGAAGAAGGTTTGGCAACAAGCAGCCAGTCTTGGCCTTCAATCCGTCCCCCAAAAATCTAAATTGTGGAATTTGAAACAATAATTAAAAAGAGGATGAGATAAACATGAAATGGACTTGTGCTCATGTCCTTCTTCACCAGTTACATCATGAGAATCATGTTTAATGTGAAAATCCCTTCAATGTGCCACACAAGTACCAGCAATTCTCCCTCCCTGCCTCCTCTGTGCTCTCCCCTCTGGGCAAACACCTCCTTCCCAAGGGAAAGCTCCTACCAGGCACCAGGATCCACCTTGCTGTGCCCACAGGCCACGTCAGCCACCCTAGGATTAAAATAAGACTTTGGTTTTGAGACTAATGAGGTCATTTTAGCTAAAAATGTCTTGCTGGGCTTTGCTGAACTGAACCATCAGCCACCCCAAGAGATGCTCCCAACCCTTCCACAGGGCTGAGCATCCCCCAAGCCCAGCTGGGGCATCACTTGAGCTCTGTGAGTTGGTCCCATCCCATCAGGGGACAGCCTGGAAAGGAGGAGGGGGTTTTAGCTCATGGTGCTCAGGTTCCTACATGGCTGAACAACACCTTGAAAGGGGTACAGCAATTATTTTAGCACCCCCTATTTAGAATCAGAGTTTCTAAGGGGAGTGGGGCAAGTCAAGAGTTGGGTTTCCACTGGAAAAATCCCAACCCTGAAAAAATATGTAATAAAAATAAACAGATAAATAAAAAACAGGGGGAAAAAAGTGTTCTATTTGTAAATGACTTCACCTTTTACACCCCAGAGTGGGGGGAAATCAGACTCACCATCAATGCCAGCTACTGCAACGGGGGGATCAGTGATGCATAAATCAAGTTTTAGGTTCACAGGGAACAAGCCTCCTCCTGTAACCCAACCAGGCTGACTTTTCAAATGTTTTTATGCCACCACTGATCTAAAAAAAAAAAAAAAACCCACAAAAAAACCAGTGGAAACTCCAGGGGTCGGGTTCCCTCTCTCTTGGCACCTCTTGGGGCTGTAGGGTTGGGGCAGGGTGAGCTCTGCTGAAAAGCTTGTCCTCAGTGGGGAATCCTGTTATCTGAGGGATGCTAATGAGCTAAATCACTATTATTATTATTATTAATATTATTATTATTGTTATTATAATTATTACAGTGATCACCCACCCCAAGCACCTCCCCAAGGCTTTGTTTTCACCTTGGGCCAGGAGTGAAGAAACCTCCTCCTGACCCCCCCCTCTCTACCAACCCATGGAACCCCCAAGCTCCTGGCTCACTAAAGCAGAAATATTGATGTTTGCAGCGTGGCATTTCCATGCCAAAAAACCCAAAGGCATGGGGCTGAAATCCTTAGGGATGGAGCTGGTGGCTGGAGCCAGGTGGATCTCCTGATGCCACCAGCCCTGAGCTCTGATCCAGCCAGAGCTGGGGGCAAAAAGGGGTTTCCACAGCAATAAAATAAAATAAAATAAAATATAAAATAAAAATAAAATAAAATAAAATAAAATAAAATATAAAATAAAATAAAATAAAATAAAATAAAATAAAATATAAAATAAAATAAAATAAAGATGATTTTAAAGGTATGTTATATAAAATAAAATAAAATAAAATAAAATAAAATAAAATAAAATAAAATAAAATAAAATAAAATAAAATAAAATAAAATAAAATAAAATAAAATAAAGATGATTTTAAAGGTATGTTAGTGGCCATGCTGGAGATCTCCACCCAGCTCACACTGAGAGCTTTGTTATTTCTCATTTCCATGGAACAAGCTGTCTGAGGTAAGGTAATTATATATTTTTTTTTTTCTTTTTTCTTTTTTTTTTTTTGAGAGAGAATATGTATATTGTGGCAGTTCTGCCCACTGGAAGTTCACAGTCCATGATAACCATCAGCCCTGTGCTCTGCCCTGACCTTACAATGGGTCTCAGAGGAACAAAAAAAAAAAAACAAAAAAAAAACCCACACAAAAAAAAACCCCAACCACAGCCCTGGGTTTCTGAAGCTACAAAAATCCACAAATTCCACACCAAATATCCACAAATCCACACACACAAAGAACCCATACTGTGTTAAATCCACCTGATATTCCTGCAGGTAGCCCCATAATTTGAGAAGGTTTTTATAGTGGTCAATATTCGTTATAAAAAAAAAAATTCCCAAATATAAAAGAAGGGAGGGGTGAAAGAAATCTACAGCTTGTCCATTGTATTGGCAAGGGATGTAATTCACTGCTTCCCATAAAATAGATATGGAATGTAACAGTAAGAAAGAGTTATTCAATTAATACTACTAATAAAAATAGTAATAATAAAAAAAGAAACTGCTCCTTTTATTTTATACCAGTCCTAAAACCCAACCTATTAACAATACCTCCAAGAAAAGTGTATTTTAGCAGAAAAGAACTGCAATTGGAAACACTTTGCTTAATAAATTAATTTCTTTTTTTTAACCCACTGATCATTTTTAACACCAATGAAGAGGGGGAAGCTCTTCTGCAACAGAGACACAGAACCTGTGTGGTTTGGGTTTGTTTTTTTGTTGTTTTTTTTTTTTTTATAGCAGACTCCCAGCATCTCTCAATTATTTGCTTAGACTTGGAAAACAATTTGCAAAGAAGCCCATTTTCATAAGCAAGCTGCCCAAAACAAACAAACCGAACCAAAACACACACACACAAAAAAAATCCAAAATAAAAATAAATCACCCCCGGGGCCTCCTGCCAACTCCCAGTAACCCCACTGGGGAGCAGGGCAGGACCAGACAGAACCAGAACCGCATTTGCCCGTTCCCTCACCCCACCTCCCATGCAAAAACAACTCCCCCGGACAAACCCGGCGAGAAAATTCTATTTTTTATCCCCTGGAAACGCTGCCTTTGGGTCCCAGCAGATCCGGGCTGCCCCTCTGCGTCCCCCCCATCCCAGGGATGATGCTCCCCCCATCACCCGCAGCGCTCCCGGCTCCCAACTGCCAAAGGAGCACCCCCCAAACCAAGCGAACCCCCCCAAACCAAGCCGAGGGAAGACCCCCAAGCCAGGGGAGTCCCCCGAGCCAAAGGAAACCCCGCAACCCAAGCAAGGAGCCCCCCAAGCCAAGGGAGGATGGAGGGAGGGGGGGGGGGTCACCCCGGCTGTCACCCCCAAGCCGGGTGGGCAGGAGGGGGGCTCATCGGGACCCCCCCACCCCTACCAGAACCCTTGCAAACCCAGGGTGCAGTTCTGTTCCCACAAAAGAAGGGAGGGTGTGATTTATTCCCCCCCAAAAAAAAAACATTTTTTGACATTTAGACGCAAACGATCGCGATTTTTCTTTTGGGGTTTGGGTTTTTTTTTTTTTTCTCTCTACAATTAAAAAAAGACAGAAAAAGGTTAGGAAAGAGAGATCGTACGTAGTAAAGAGAGAGCTGTACCTCTGGGGAGGGTCCCGGTGGCTCCATCGTGGCTGCCGGGGGTCCCGGGGGCCGCTGCCGCTCCCCCCACCCCCCAAAACCGCTCCGGTCCCTGCCCGGTCCCGACCCCCGGAGGGAGGGGAGGGGGATGGGGCGGGGGCTCCTCCAGCCCAGGGCCCGACCCGCTGAGGAGGGGAAGGGAGAGGGGGGGTTCGGGATCTGTGGAGAGCACGGGAGGTGCTGAGCTGGAGTGGTTTTTCCTTAAAAATTCAGCTGCTG
The DNA here is from genome assembly GCF_036169615.1 of Heliangelus exortis. Taxonomy (NCBI): domain Eukaryota; kingdom Metazoa; phylum Chordata; class Aves; order Apodiformes; family Trochilidae; genus Heliangelus; species Heliangelus exortis. The sequence continues at coordinate 1,989,562 of NC_092427.1, forward strand.
CCTTATTTCAGGTTTCTAGATCTACGTCTCAGAGACTCGAGTCACTACGCCTTTTCGGGGAAAATAATAGAATTAGCTAGGAGTAATAATAATAATAATACTCTTTTTTTCCTTTTTTTCCCTTCTTTTTCTTTTTTCCCTTCTTTTTCTTTTTCCCTTCTTTTTCTTTTGTTTTTCTATTTTTTCTTCTTTTTCTTTTTTTCCTTTTTTCCTTCTTTTTCTTTTTCCTTTTTTCTTTCTTTTTCTTTTTCCCTTCTTTTTCTTTTTTTCCCTTCTTTTTCTTTTTCCCTTCTTTTTCTTTTTTTCCTTCTTTTTTTTTCCTATTTTTTCTTCTTTTTCTTTTTTTCTTTTTTCCCTTTTTTTTTTTTTTTCCCTTTTTTTTTCTTTTTAAACAAAGCAACGAATTTTTAAAAAGGGAACCCTGGGGGAGAGGAGCCAGAAGGCAAAAGCACCCTCAGCCCACCGCATCCAAGAGCCAGCCCAGCACCTCACCAACTCCATCCCAGCATCTCACCAGCGCCATCCCAGTCCGAGCCCTCCCCAGCCCTTCCCGCCGGCTTTACCTTCTTCCCGGCAGCTTTTCCGCTCGGAGGGGTGGGTGCTGCTCTTCCGAGGGCTCAATCCTCAGGGATTCCTGCCTGGGAGTCTCCTTCCAGCGCCGAACCGGACCCGCTTTATTCCAGCGCCACGTTCCCGAGGCTTTGAGTCAAGCGAAACGCCGTGTGCTGAGCTCCGGGGTTTTCATCTCCTGCCAAGGGCCAAGTGGGTTTTGTTATCATGAGCAGAATGTAATCACGTCTATCTCGCCTCTATCCAAGGCTGGTTCTCAACAGACTGCACGGAAATACCTCTGCATCCAGAAAGGAGCATGACATCACGTTTGCAGCTCAGTTAAGTGGCTTTTTTTTTTTTTTTTAGGATAACAAAGCAATACCCTCCCCCCCCACCCCCCCTTTTTTTTTTTTTCTCCTTGAAAAGGTGTAGATAAAATACTGAAGAAGAGCTGTGACTGCCAGGCAGTGGTGTGTCTGTACATACCAGCCTCAAGTTTAACACAACACAAATTTAATTCATTCCGGGACATTAATTAGTCATGCAGAAAGTATTCAAAACAGACTTAGCAAGAATTCATCTCAAAAAAAAAAAAAAAAAATTAAATGAAAGGAGTCCTGGCTGCCAGCTGAAAGCTGCTAATTAAAGCTGGGGAGGCTCTTGCTGAGGGCAGAAGCTACACAACCTGTCCCCCCCCTCCCATCCCAACACAAATCAGGGCCCCCTTGGGCACCACTGGTCTTTCCTGCTGCTCCCTTTTCCTCCTCCAACCTTTGGAGGAGCAGCAGCTGCAAACCAGGAGCTGGTTCAGACAGTTCTGCAGCACAGGGCTTGAGCATCACCACGTGTGTGGCTCCATGGGGTGAGAGAACCCATGGGCACCCACTGGAAAGTTGGAGCCAAGTCTTGAATGAATAGCTTATAATTTACCTGTATGGCATCTTGGAGAGGTCCAGCTTTTTCTCCTAGGAATAATCATTGTGTAAATAATCATTGCAAGGGTTCCCTAGAGCTTTGCAAGGAATATATTCTATGCTGGAGGAGAGATTTGGGGTCCAAAAATAAAAGCTGATGACCAAACCTCCTTAGATTGTTGTATCCCACAAGTCAGATAAAGGACTTTTTTAAATTGTCAGTAATTATTATTATTACTAATCATGATCATCATTATTATTTTATTTTTATTACCTAGAAGGGCTGGACCAGATGATCCTTGAGGTTCCTTCCTTCCAACCTCTCAGTCTATGGTTCTCTGACTTGAAGAAGTGACTGGGAAAGAGAGAACTGGTTTAGCAGAGCAGGTAACAGCTACAGAGATCCAAGGAAGCCCTGGAGGGGACTGAGGACCAAACCCTGGCCTGGGCAGGAGAAGGTTCCAATGGGATCATTGTCTTTGGCCCATCAGCTGCTCTGGGGTGACCTGAAAGGGAGATGCCAGCTCTGGGTGGAAAACCTGATTTATTCAGGGCTGGGTGTGGAAGCAGAGAGCTTGGTGCTGAGCTGGGATGGAGAGGGCAGGAGGCAGGAAGCCCAGGAGAGGAGGGAGTGATGAGATCCAGGGCATTGCTTGGTCCAGGGAAAGGCATCCAGCAGGGTTTGCTCACTTTGGGGTCACAGAGGGCATCAGGTGCTGGCTGTGACACCAGCAAGTCCTCTACAGGCTGAGGTGGCAGCCAGCCCTACCCCAAACACGTGGGAAAAAGGAAGATTGAGGTGAGATCTTGGAAGGAAATTCTTGGGTGTGAGGTTCCCAGGTTCCCAGAGAAGCTGTGGCTGCCCCATCCCTGGCAGTGCTGAAGGTTGGATGGGGCTTGGAGCACCCTGGGCTGGGAGAGGTGTCCCTGAGCATGGCAGGGGTGGCACTGGGGGAGCTTTAAGGTCCTTTCCCACCCAACCCATTCCATGATTCTGTGACCCCTTTTCAGGTTCAGAGAGTGGAACAGACACTTTGGAAGCTGGAGACACTTCTCAAGGTTAAGAGGATGGAAGAATCAGTGAGCATTGGTAACAGGGCAGGCACCTTGGGACAAAGCTCCTGACTCAGCTCAGAGACCATCCCTCAGACTGAAAATCCCCAGCATGATGCACAGGATTTAATAATACGTACGTAATTATTTTCATAATTATTCCCACAAATCCCATGAGCAGGAACAGACTCCTCAGGCTGGAGCTGTCGGTGCTTGTGAAGCACCCCAAGGAATCAATCAGAACAACCCAGGCCAAGGAGCTGCAGACAGAAGGAGCAGCAAGGCATGGGGAGGGGGAGAAGTTGGAAAAGGACAGGGAAGAAATCCCACCAGAATATCAGGATCATAGGATCATAGAATAATTTGGGTTGGAAGGGACCTCTGAAGGTCACCCAGCCCAAGCCCTGCAGGCAGCAGGGACACCTCAACCACATCAGGGTGCTCAGAGCATCCTCAAACCTCACCTTGAACATCTCCAGGCCTTAACCACCCACCCTTCCCTGGGCAGCCTGGTTGATAAGGGCTGTAAAGGCTCCAAAAAGTCCCAAGTTTCTCTACAGCTGGGGTCCCTGATGTCTCCTTGAGAAGGGGTTTATATGGACCAGTTCATCCCAACTCACCCAGCAGCATCCCTGGAAGTTGCACCTACCTGGCTGTGTCTGCAGCTCCAAAGTGGAGTTGTTTCCAACCAGCCTGGAGACTCTGTCCATAAAACCAGTGTTAAAATAACTCATAAAATGATCCCAGTTACGAAACAAATTGTGGAGCCTTTTAAGAATCCCGTGCAGAATTGAGGATTAAAGAAATAATTGATGTGAATCATATTAAAAAAAAAAAAAAGCCAGGGAATTGAGCTGTGGAAAAACATCTGTATCTTCCAAGAAGGGTTGCCAGGCATCTGGTGCATCCCTTGGGGAGGGTTTGGGCACTGCTGGGATGTTGGAGGCAGGCTCAGGAGCTGGAATTAACCCCACTGTGGTGTCTGAAGTTCAAGGGGGTGTTCCTGGAGCACACCAGGCCAGCTATTTATAGCTGCTATTCATTTATTCCTCTCTGAGATGAGAGAAGGAACCACCAAACACCAGCAGGCAAAGCTCAGGGGGTTGGGAGCCAGCCCTGGGTGCCTCCAGCAATGGGAGGAGGAGGAGGGATGGGGGGGTGTCCCCCCAAAAAGACTTTGTGCCTTTGTGCACTGGGGTAAAAATAGAGTCAAATTTTCACATCTCCTCAGACACTTCCTAATGGGCCTGGCATGAAAACCCAGCCCCACAGCTCCAGATCTCCAGCCCTTGGCTTCTGGGTCAGCTTTCAATGGGGTTTATTCATCCCCTGGCTCCTGGGGGGCTGGGAATGAGCCCTTCAGGAAAAACACAGCTTCAGCTGCCCTGAGCTCCTGCAGGCATCTGGGGCCCTCAGCACTGCTGATTCCTCTAATTCCCCCTTAAAAGTGGGAAAACAGCTAAACCAGGACTGTGGTCACTTCATTCCCTGCATCCAGCATGATCTATCCTGGGCTGAACTGCTTTGTCTCTGTGTCTCAGAACCACAAGTCCCCTGTTAAGTGATTTCATCACTATTTATAGTGCTCCTCCACCAGCATCTGATAGAACACCCATCTAAAGTAATTTTTGCTCTTTGAAAAAAACCCTCTGGCTGTTTTAAGCACTTATATATGTATATAATTATATTTATATAAATATAGTATTTATATAAATATATATCATGTATGTGATATATAATATTATATATAATTATATAAATATATAATGTATATAATATGTTATGTATAATTATATAAGTATATATAATAATGTTATATAATAATATATATTATTATATATAATAATATATATATTATATATATATAATAATGTTATATAATAATGTTATATAATAATGTTATATAATAATGTTATATAATAATGTTATATAATATATAACATTATATATAATTATATAATATATATAAAATTTAAAAATATATAGTATTTATATAAATAAATTATATTATTTATATATATAGATTTTTATAGATATAAATTGTTTATAGATATAAATTATATATATTCTATATAAAGTATATATATTAATTATGTACTTTTATATCTATATTATACATATATATATATCACTTTTATAGCACTTTTTCATTCCCTGCAGCCTTGCCAAGAACACCCAAGCATCTGGGGGCTGCTGCTAGAACAGGGCAGCAGAAGCAGCCAGCCCCCAGGAGGCACCAATTCAGACCCCAGTTTTGGGAGACAAAGCATGAGAAAATTGTTAACCTTTGGGCTTGATCATTCCCAACAAGACAAGGTGCAAAATCAGGGGCAAGGGTATTAAACTTCCAATCAAAGCATCAAGTTCAGTCAGTACCAAAATTCTACCAAATTCTCATCTTTGGTGGAGGATTCAAAAGCTTGGAGACATTTTCCAGGCTACCAGGTGCTTTTATATCCCAAATATAAATATATTCCAACTATATCCCAGGCTTGGTTTCCTGCATGCCCAAACAATCCTGGGTTTCCTAGGGAATAAGTGACATAATTAACAACATTTAATAATGTTCAGCAGATACTCAGAGCCAGAGGACTGAGTGAGCAGCCTCTGAGTGCCTTTCCCTACCAACAGGACTGAATTTTCCAGTCCTGCAAAGGGAATTCAGGTAAATATCCATGGGCTTCCTGGTCTCTAGCATCTGGAAGTTACTTTCCCAGTAATAAAACTGGAAGCACACTGGTAAATCCCAGGATTTTCTGAAGAACAGGTATTTAAAAGCCCTGTGGACGTGGTGCTGAGGGACATGGTGCAGTGGTTCTGGGCCTGATGATCTTAAAAGGTTTTTTGCCACCTCAAATGGTTCTGGGATTCTCTGAGAATGAGCATTTTCTGTGTCACTTCAGCCATTCCTGGCTCAAACATTGCTTGAAGAAAGAGAAAAATCCAACCCCTGATTTTTTCTCCTTGCATCCAGCCCAACAGCCCAAGCACCAAAGCAGCACCAGACAGAGAACAAGTCCAGCCCAGCTCAGAACCTTTTTTCATTTTCACCTCTTAACTCACAAACCCATTTCCTTTGGGGTCTCCCTGAGCAGAGCAAACCACAACTCCTGGAAAAAAACAACCCTGAAAATTTCAATTCAAGAAGACAGAGGGAAGAAAGAGGTCAGGTTTGCAGAGGGGTGGGTAAAGTAAAAAGAAAAGTTGAGGGGAAAAGGAATGATGCTTCAAGAGGGTAACGTGACATGGAGAAACAAACCTGTGGGGAAGGGGAACAGGAGGTTTAGGACAGTCCCTGTGACCATATCCTGAAGGACCTGCTGGCCCCTGCCTGACATGACACCAGATCAGTCAGTCAGGGGCACAGCACAAGCAGGGATGTGCCCCAAATCCTGTAAGGCTTTAGCCCACGGATAACATGAGTTGAGGGTTTTTTTTTAAAAAAAAAAAAAAATAAAGGAGGAAAAGGTGGCCAAGACACTAAGGAGAAGAAGCTCCATCCGAGGAGCAGCCACCAAAAGCTGCTCGTGGGCAGCTCCGGGGTGTTGTTTCCCAGCTGAAGGCACTGGAGGTGTTGGGGATGCTGTAACAACACCCTCACCCAGCAACAACAGCCCCAGCCTCCCCGGGGTACCCACCAGGAACAACATCTGAGCAAACCATTTCAGGCTTGGTTCAGATTCTGCACCAGGGAGGGAATTCCAGGGCTGCCATCAGGAGCCTTGCTGCCAGAGCATGGATGGGATGGAAAGGAAAAGGGGAAGAGAGGAAGAAAGAGAGAAAGACAGAAGGAAAGAGAGAAAGACAGAAGGAAAGACAGACAGGAAGGGAGGAAGGGAGGGAGGAAGGAAGGGAGAAAGAGAGAAAGAGAGAAAGAGAGAAAGAGAGAAAGAGGGAAAGAGGGAAAGAGGGAAAGAGGGAAAGAGGGAAAGAGGGAAAGAGGGAAAGAGGGAAAGAGGGAAAGAAGGAAGGAAAGAAGGAAAGAAGGAAAGAAGGAAGGAAAGAAGGAAAGAAGGAAAGAAGGAAAGAAGGAAAGAAGGAAAGAAGGAAAGAAGGAAAGAAGGAAAGAAGGAAAGAAGGAAAGAAGGAAAGAAGGAAAGAAGGAAAGAAGGAAAGAAGGAAAGAAGGAAAGAAGGAAAGAAGGAAAGAAAGAAAGAAAGAAAGAAAGAAAGAAAGAAAGAAAGAAAGAAAGAAAGAAAGAAAGAAAGAAAGAAAGAAAGAAAGAAAGAAAGAAAGAAAGAAAGAAAGAAAGAAAGAAAAGAAAGAAAATAATTTTATTGAATAAAGTAGGGGTTAATTTTTTTCCTTTTTGCAAAGAGCAAAGTGACAGGAGTGCAAGAGCCCCTGATTTTCTCTTATTAACTTCTAGGAGCACCATCAGTTTATTTCCTCCAGTGAAAACTAATTAGGAGACTAATGAGGGGGCTGGCTGGAGCCATCAGGACATTTCCCTACAGACTGCTGGAAAACTGGAAATCAACCTGATAGCTCTGTACAGCACCACCTCATTTTCTGGGGTCTGTGTGAAAATGCACACACAACATGCCTGAAACCAACCATGTTTGCTGGGAGACTTTCTAAGGGCTTTTTGGACAACATGAATTCCCCCAGTAGAAGATTTCTTGCTATTTGACCTCTTTCTGCCTCACAGTGCAGGGTTACAGAGTTAAAACATGCTAACAGGTTATATGCCTTTGATCAAAGCAAGGCACAAAATGTAATTAATTGAGGCTCCCAATACTCCAGGGCTTGGTAGGGGGTTATAGGAGCTTTGCTTCCATCCCCATGGATTGCTGCAAGGAAATGAATTCCTTCAGTAGCCTGCTCCATAAAGACAGAGGTTATCTCCAACTCGAGAGGTAGGTTGAGGGTGGAAAGGAAAACAAGGTGTTAGGTAAGGAAATCAGACATTAGGGAGAAATTATTTGCTCTGAGCAAAGGAAAAAAAAAAAAAAATTAACCCAGGTTGCCCAGAGAAGCTGTGGCTGCCCCATCTCTGGCAGTGCTGAAGGTTGGATGGGGCTTGGGTGGGATTTGGATGGGTTGGGTGGGGCTGGATGAGCTTTAAGGTCCCTTCCAGCCCAAACCATCCTGTTGAATCAGGGAAATCAAATCCATCACCTGTGCTTGGCAGGGGTCTCAGAAACCCCAGTGGGAGAGGACCCAGCAAGGCACAAAGAAGTGAAGAGATTTTGGAAACTTTTCACGGGTAGATAAGAGAAAGAAGCAGCAAACCAGGAAGATTTCCTCTAGTTGAGGGTGACAGAAACAACAGAAGTGTTCTGACCAGCTGGAGAATGGTGAGACCACTTCTTTTGCAAGAGACAATCCATGAACCAAACACCAGGACATCACCCACCTCCTGCCCTGCACGCAGCATCCCCGCGTGTCCATCACTTCCCACATCTTTTGGCTGCTCCATGTTCTTATTTATGGTGAGGTTTGGGAAATAACAAACCCACAGCTCAGTTTTGGGAATTAACACTTCTTTGGATCACTGTTAAACCCAACCCAGGCATTCTGATCACTGTTAAACCCAACCCTGTTTCTTCCCTGCATTTAAAAAAGAGTGGATGGGTGAGAGTAACTCGCTGCAGATCCTTTATAGATGAGCAGTGTAGGTACCCCTCACCCTGAGGAGCATGGAGGTTGTGTGATAAACGACATCACATTTCCATAAAATTAACAAATTCACCTTTCTGTTGGGTTGGGGTTTCACCTTTCCTTCTGGAGGAGCAAGGAAACCACTGCTCTCAGGTGCAGTCCCCAAAGTCACCCAGAGCATCTCTCCACCTGCAAAAGCACCCAGCCCTTCCCATCTGAATTTTCTGGAGATGATCTGTGTGGTTTCTTCAGAGGAGATAACAAGATCATCTGAAGAGGATTCCCAATCATTTCTGATATCCATAGCTGGCCATTTAGAACTCTTTTTAGCTATAACATTTCTTCAGCTGTGCTTGATGAACTGCAAGAGAAATACCTGTGGTTAAGCTCTCAGCTCTCCAGCATAACTCAGGAGAGAGCACAGCCAAAACAAAACTGAAAGAAAGGAAAAAAAAAAAAAAAAAAAAAGAGGGATTTAAAAGAAAATACCAAAAGCAGCTAACCTGACAAGTTTTATATTCTTCCCTCAGGGCAAAAAGTCTTTCAAGCAGGTGCAGAGCTCAGGAGCAGAAGGCACAGACCAGAGGGCTGCAGAGATGACACAGAAAACTCAACAAAAATCCCCAGCCATGGAATTCCATCTCCTGCTCCTGGAGAGGATGCCAGCACCATCCCCATCCCACCCAGGCTCAGCTCCAGCCTCTGCCTTTCATCAAATCCCCAAAATCACCATCCCTGATTTCAGTCACCCTGGGCCAGGCAGCTGAAGGAGGAGCCCCCTTTGCCAGCATCACACATGTCACCTTCTGTTTGGCTTTTTTTTTTTTTTTCCTGCCTTTTTTTTTTTTTCTGTTGTTGGTTTTTGGTTTGTTTTTATTTTTTTTTTTAGAGTCCCAGCTTTTCTTAGAACCATCTGATCCAAAGCAGAAAGCTCCTTGGCACCCAACTTCACTGAGCACCTGATCCAACGTCCACTGAGCCTGAATTCCTGCAATTTGGGGCAAGCCTGGCTTGATTAGGCTGCAAAAAAAAAAAAGAAAATTAAAAAGAATGCATGATAATTCATAATTTCTAATAAAAATCTATATTTAATTACTTATTATAGTAAATAATTTATAATAAAAAATAATAAAACCCCAACCATTTCTCTTTTCCTCCCCCCCCAGCTAAATTCCATCAATGGATTAATATTTTTTAATCATCCCAGGTTTTACCTCTTGCTTTTAGGTCAAACTTAGTGGATATCTCATGTCAGCAACCTAACAGAGTGCTGGATGCCCTTGTTTCACAGATGGAGTTGCTAAATGTCTTCTATGGGCTCAGACACTTAAGATATTAAATAATAAATGGTGGCAGGACAAGCAGATCTTAAAAATATATATATTCATCTGTAATTTGTCCAACTACCATACTGGTAATTTAGCAAAATTGGGATGTGGTGTTGCCAGGCTTAATATACAGGATGGGGGAAAAAAAAAAAAAAGGTTTGAGTGTAATAAAATAAGAAAAAAACCAAAAAGAAGTGGGGAAAAAAAAGCCAGTGGGAAATGCTTCACACATAGTTGTTAATGGCCCATAATAAAATCTGTGTTCTTCCTACATTCTTAAAAAAAAAAAAAGATAAAATTAAGCACTTGTTGCTGATGTGAGCTTGCTTTGAAAGCCCACAGCAGATTTATTATTTCCTTTGGAAAAAAAAAAAAAAAAAAGCCCTGCACTTTGTTCTCCCTACAAGATCATTCCCATCAAGTGTAGTGTGCCAAGAGAAGCTGCTTTGGGAAGGAGCCAAAAAGATGGAGCCATTTATGGGCTAGGGGAGAAAATCCTTTTGTGATTTTTTTTTTTTTTTTTTTTTTTCTTTTTTTTTTGAAGTCTGCATTCGGGGCAAGTTAATGAGAAAGTTTTCATTAAGATATGTCACTCCATGATTGCATCTTTGTTTTTGCTTCATTTGCTTTTAAGCTGCTCCTGAGCTGGTTAAAAAAAGAACATTTATGAGAGAAAGTTGGGAGAATTTCAATGCCAAGAGAGCCAGGGCTGAGCTGCTGCTGTGATTCTGCTCCTCTGGGGAGCCAGGGCTAGAAAAACCCCACTGGGGTTTTCCTCCCACTCTGCTGCCACATTTTGGGTTGAAAAGAGAGATTCTGGTCATTTACAGGACTCTGCACACAGATACAAATAGATTCCTCTCTTCTCTATGGGAAATTCTCCTTTTCCCAGGATTCCCATTAGGTTTTCCACATTTTTTACAAGTTGATGCTGATGCTAAGAATTTCCTGGGAAGAAATTCTTTCATTTGAGGGTGCTGAGGATCCCAGGTTTCCCAGAGAAGCTGTGGCTGCCCCATCCCTGGAATTGTTGAAGGTTGGATGGGGCTTGGAGCACCCTGGGCTGGGGGAGGGGTCCCTGAGCATGGCAGGGGGGTTGGGACCTGATGATCTTTGAGGTTCCTTCCAACCCAACCCATTCCATGATTTATTTTTTTTTTTTTTCAGTTCAAAAGGAGCAAAAAGCCCTGTACCTGATCAGTGAATTCACTTCTAAATAGGACAAGAAATATAAAACCATCCCAGCCCACTCCCAGTTGTCACCTCTTGGCCATTAAACACCTTTGCTTTTTTTTTTTTTTTTTTTTTTTTTGTGCTACCAGCAGGAATTTCTAGGGAATCTTTAGGCCATGGGATTAGAGCTGCACTTAGGGATCTTCTCACCTATTGGCAAAATTTGGAAGGAAACCTGAAAACACCACCAACAACACAACTTCTGCTCCCCCCCCCAACCTGCAAAACTTGGCCAAAACAACTGAAACCCAGCATCTTTTTTTTCTTTTTTTTTTTTTTTTTTTTAACCCCAAAATGTTGGCAGCCAGGCTGCGAAGTGCTGCTTTGGAAAAGCTTTTTTTGATTCATTGGAACACACGGATCCTCTAAAAAAAATATTAAATGTATTTTTCTGTTTCTTCTCGGCACGCTGGAAATTCAGATTGTGGTTTCCTTCCTTAGTTATGAATATCAAATACTGAAAGTGATCTGTTGCTTCAAAATTCAGATTGTGGCTTTTTTTTTCCTTCAGATCTCAGCTATGAATATCAAATACAGAAATGTCATAAATTGCTGCAGGGGGAGAGAGCCCAGCAAGAGTTAATCCTTTTTTTTTTTTTTATTAATTTTTTTTCCTTTTTTTTTTTTTTTCCTTCTTCCTTTTTTTTTAAAATATTCTTCAAGCCCATGAAATGGCTGATTCTGTTCTTAAAATAGCACCAGACAAGCCATCATCTCCAGCCTCCTCCCAGCACAGACACTTTCACCACGGAGGTGAGGTGGTTTCACACGGAATTCCCAGTTTACAAAATTCCCAGTTAGGGCACCACGGATGCTCTGGTAAAACAGCACCAGTCCCAGCTCAGCACTGGGGAAACCAAACACATCCACCAGGGATGCATCAGAACAAGGAGAAGCCTCATGCAGAGCCCCAAAACTCTTCTGCCACGGCCCAGCCCCAAAGGATGAAATGGATTCATCCTCCTCACTCCCGGGCTCACGTTTGCATCCAGGCTTAAAATAGTTTGGAGACTGGGATCCAGCCCAGCTGGCAACTGGGAGACACCCACTGGAGGGTTATCTGGAGCCAGAGCTAGAGGGAAAGAGGCTCTCACTGAAGCTTTGCAGCTCAATCCAGCACAGACCATGGAATGGGTTGGGATGAGTTGGAATGGGTTGGATGGGTTGGGTTGGATGGGTTCGGTTGGATGGGTTGGGATGGCTTGGGTTGGGTTGGGATGGCTTGGGATGGCTTGGGATGGGATGGGTTGGGTTGGGAATGGGTTGGGAATGGGTTGGGATGGGTTGGTGGGGTGGGATGGGGTGGGATGGGGTGGGATGGGGTGGGATGGGGTGGGATGGGGTGGGATGGGGTGGGAATGGGTTGGGATGGGTTGGGATGGGTTGGAAGGGACCTTAAAGCTCATCCAGTTCCAACCAGGACACCTCCCCCAGCCCAGGATGCTCCAAGCCCCATCCAACCTTCAACACTGCCAGGGATGGGGCAGCCACAGCTTCTCTGGGAATCTGGGCACCCAGGGGCTCAGCACCCTCAAATTAAAGAATTTCTCTCCATGAGGAATGGAATTGATTGAGTTGGGCATCCCAGAAGGTTGGAAGGGGCTGAGCATCCCCCCTTGGGCAGCACCACTCACCCCCAGCACTTCCCCATCAGGATGTCACCCTCTGCCAAGGGGATTTCTTGTGACATTCCCAGTGTCCCTGCATCATTCCCAAGCCAGCAAACTCCTCTCAGGTGAGGACCAAGTCAGCTCTCCCCAGCCTGATGCCCTTCTGTACAGATTTGAAATAGTGGTGGGTACAGCAATCCACAAGAGGTTTAAAAAATAAAAATTTAAAAATAAAAGCCTATTTTTAAACAAAGTGGGGGGGGAAAAAAAGCAAAACACAAGGGGCAAGCACACAATTTCCTTCCTGACTTTACACAAACCTCTCAAAACCAGGTCCTACCTTACCTTGCCTGCAAAACAAACGAGCAGAGGTATTCTGAAGGGCAAAGAAAAGAAGATTAATAATAACAACAACAACAATAATAATAATAATAATAATAATAATAATAATAATAATAATAATAATAAAAATAATAAAAATATTATAAACCCCAAATTCTCACCATGAGGTCAGCAAGGGAATTTTTCTTCTCCAATAGAGATGAAGCTGTAGAATTAGCAGATTGGTTACTGGGGGAGGAGGGGGGAGAAGAGGAGGAAAATGAAAAGCAGGAAAGCTGAGCCCATCAGGGGTTTGCAAGCAGAATCTCCATGAAAAGCCTGGGAAAAGCAGGCACAGAGAGCAGGGGCTGGGGTGAAGATGAGCAAAGCTCAGGCAGGACCAAACCAAGCAGGACATGCTGGGTGCTGCTCGGGATGGCTCCCAGCCCCAGGGAGTCAGGGAGTGGGATTTCAGAGAGACAAAAGGATAAAACTCCAAATCCAAACCTCAGGTCTTTTCCCTGAGAGTGTCAGCTCTAAAGTGCTCCTGCAAAAGGGAGAGAAAAAAGGATAAAGGAGGACATGGAGCTCCTGGAATATGTCCAGAGCTGAGCCACTAAAATGCTTGGAGGGCTGGAGCATCTCCTCTAGGTGAATTGGGATTGGGGTCGTTCAGCCTGGAGAAGGCTCTGAGGTGACCTTAGGGCAACCTTCCAATATCTGGGGGGGCTACAAGAAAGCTGGGGGAGGGCTTTGGACACGGGGGGGTTAGGAGAGGATAAGGGAAATGGATTAAAACTTGAACTGGGGAGATCTAGGTTGGACATTGGGAAGAAATTCTTTAATTTGAGGGTGGTGAGAGCCTGGCACAGAGTTCCCAGGTTCCCAGAGAAGCTGTGGCTGCCCCATCCCTGGCAGTGCTGAAGGTTGGATGGGGCTTGGAGCACCCTGGGCTGGGGGAGGGGTCCCTGCCCATGGCAGGGGGGTTGGGACCTGATGATCTTTGAGGTTCCTTCCAACCCAACCCATTCCATGAAAAAATCCAACTGCAAAGCTGTGCACCCTGGCTCAGGTCCTCTGTCTCTCTGGAGGAAATGGTACAGCAGGTTTTTTTTTAAGGAAGGCTCTTGGGGCTGAATGGTGTCACCCTCCTTAGCTGGGTTGGGGACAACAGGGATGGGTCAGTGCATTCATGCAGGAGGCAGCCTGGACCTCAAACCCACTGGGAGAGGGAACCCAAACCCAGAGTCCTCCATTCAGGCAGCACCCTGAGTGAAATCACCAGGTTTAAGCTTTGACTCCACAGAGAAAAAGATCCTAAATGGTAAGGAAAAAAAAAACCAAACAACCCAACATACCAACTAACAAAAAAAACACCTCAAAAAAAAAACCCCAAACCTGTTGAGATGAACAAAGCCTCAAAGCCTTCACTCTAACACACAGCTCAGAGCATTCAGCACAATTTTTTGGCCCAGCTCTGTTACCCACCATCCCTCTACCTCATTTTCAGTCTTCAGTGCTCACCAAATCTCAGCTCCCAGCTCTGGACGTGGCTCCTCTGCCTGGGGATTGAAAAATGCTATGTCATTTATTTTTTTTTTTCCCCCAATATCTTTTCTTACATAAAAGTGGAAAAGAGCAGGGCCCTGATTTTCCCCACCCCAGAGGGGCAGGCTGTTTAATCACTCATTTTCCATCTCTGAAGCTCAGGCTGAATAACACCATTGTTGCAGCCATCTCAGAGCCCAATGCTAGGGTTACAGGACTTGTGGAAATAAGCAGCCTTTGCATTGCCCCTCCTAACAAGTCTCATGTTTAAATTTATTTTTAAAAGGGATAAGAGCCTCCCAGAAAAAGACAAAAAATTAATGATTAGCTTATATTTAAGATATAAAAAAAAAAAAAAATACAGATTTTGACTAGCTGGTAAATGGGTAAAACACTATATTCCCTCCAGATAAACAAAATAGCCCAGCCTTCCATTTGCACTGTATCTCCTTGCATTTATCAAGCTGAAACTAACAATGGGAATACTGAAGAAATCCAGGGAGGAAACACAGAGCTATTGAGCTGCCAGGGCTTATCAAGGTTTCTATCAATCTTCATGTCTCACACCACATTCTCCCTTGCTTAGATTA